>NW_008328301.1:149057-170782 GCF_000622305.1 Nannospalax galili
TTGTCTCTGCATATGTGTGTAAGTGCCAGTAGAGGCCAAAGGGGCCTTAGATCCCTTGGAGATGGAATCACAGGAGTTTGTGAGCTGCCCAGTGTAGGTGCTGAGAGCCCAATTTTGACAGAGCTATCCTCTGAGCCATCTCTCCAGCCCAACCTTTCACTTTTTGATTTGAGACAGGGTCTCACTAAGTTACAGAGGCAGTCAGTCCTTGAAATTGTCACCCGCCTGCCTAAGCCTCCCCTGCAGCTGAGAATATAGGTTATTGTGCCCAGAAAATGGATCCCCAAGAATTACCACAGAGTCCAGAGAGCATGCAAGAACAGAGTCTTTATTCGGGCTTAAGCTCGGACTCTCAGATCAAACTAACATGGTAGGTTCGTCTGAGAGCCCTGATTGCAGGGGGAGGGAACTTTTCATAGGTTTCAGACAAAGGGAGGAGGGGAATTAAGAGAGCTATATTTTGATTGGTCCAAAGAGCCCACGCCGCCAACATACTTTTGAATTGATTGGTTACAGTCTTGGAGGCCTCTCATTGGTGGGTGCTGTCCTCAGGGCTGTGGAATGTGCTGTTATCTTCAGGGCTAGAGGACCCTGTTTATTCCTTATAAGGCCTCAAACCTGCCTGGGCCCCCTGGACATGCCCGGGCTTGCCTAGTCTATGACCATGAGATATCACAAAAATGGAGGAATCAGCAGTCAAAATGGAGACGGTGCAGTTTGTCCCTGTTTCCCTCAAGCCAAGCGATTTACAGAAGCGAAAAGAGCAGTTAGTCCTAAATAGGGGCAGGGGTCTAGGGAGTCCAGGGGAGGGGGCCAAGGAGGAGGGTTCCACAAGGCCTGTGCCACCAGGCCCAGCATCCAGAACCTGTTTTAATGATTATCCTTTGGCCATCTTTCTGAATAAGGAGCGGGTGGATGTTGGGGTCATCACAAGCACTCCCTTCTGACAACACTATTTTGTCACTTACTCCTGCTGATTCCAGCCCTGTGGTTCTAAAAGGAGCTGCCAATCATCCCCAGGTCACAGGCAAGGTCATCTGACCAAGCAGAGCCAACCATAGCACTTCATTCCCCTCTGGCCATAATAGTTGGTTCAGGACTGGGCATGAGACTTGAGGTGGACCAATCTGGGCAAGGCTGTGGAAGAATTCTTTGCCTCCAAAGAATCATAGGAGGAAGCTGAGAGGGAAAGAGAATCAAAGCAGAGGAAGGGAGGAGGGAACAGATGCTTTTGACTTCCAGAGTTGCAGATGGGAGTTCTTTGCACATGTTCTTTTCTGCACCTACCTGGTGTCCTTCCTTAAGTCTCTTCATGTCTGTAGGATTTGACTTCTCTGGAGACTACATTGTGGCATTCTGATGCCCCTTAGCTGGTTGAGGTGGCTCATGCCTGTAACCTCAGCATTCTAGAGGCCGAGGCAGAATGAGTACTGAAAGTTCCAGGCCAGCCTGGGCTACATAGTGAATTCCAAATCAGTTTGAACTATAGAGTGAGATCCTGTCTCAAAAAATAAACCAAAACAAAACTAATCCCAACCCAACATATCTCCTCAACCCAGAGAGAGCAACCATTAGAATCAACACTGTTATGAATGAAATCTTTATTCTCCACCCACAACAGGGTTTTCCAGAGCACCAGATAGTTGGGGTGAGTTCCCCTGGATGGGACTGCCCCACTAGCCTTTGAGTCTAAGTTAGGGTATGCCTGGCCACTCCCTGAGGAGGACCAGCATTCACAAGGCAGGAGCAAGGCCAATTCTGTTGTTCTTCCGATCAAACACGGTGAAATACAGCCTCAAGAAAACGTCCCCTAGCACCCAGATCTCGGGGTCAGATTGGTCATTTATGCCTTCTTCAAAGTTGCTATAGCAATGGTGTGAATTGTCCTGAAGGAGAGGGAAACACAGAGTGGTCAGCCATCCCAGCCATCCCTTCACTATATGAAGCTGGCTGCCAACCACACAGTTTCCTCCCTCCCTCCCTCTTTCCCTCCCTCTCTCCCTCCCTTCCTTGGAGCTGAGAATGACCTTGAGCTGGATCCTCCTGACTCAGCCTCCCAAGTACACATGACCACATCCAGTTTATGCTGGGCTGGGAATGGAACCCAGGACTTAGTGCATAGTAGGCAAACACTCTACTAACTGAGCCACATCCCCAGCGCTGCCTCTCAGTTTCATGTCCCTCCTGTCATGGAGCCACATAGCCCACTCTGACTGCTTCCTTCAGTAGTGGGTTGCTCAGCCAGGACCAGAACTCCTTGAAGCTCCCCCCACATCCTACCATTTCTTTCCTCCAACCCTGGCTCAGTTGGCTGCCCCCTCTTTTCCTTCTCCCCCTAAGTGGTAAGTTCCTGCAGCCCCTTTAGGCAGCCCTGAGATGGAGTACGTCTACCCTCCACAGTTCAGTTACCAAGTGCTGGGCTGGCTCACTCTCCTCCATGCCCCTGGTCTACAAATTCATCTAGCCCAGCCACCTCCATGCATGGTTCCTTGGGTTCCATCTGCTTGCTAAGGGCCATCTAGACCTGCCCCACTCCAAGCCACCCTCATGCTGCCTCTGCAACCCTGGGAAACAGTGGCACCCATTTCCTCCTCCTCCTCCTCACAGTCTTCTTTTAGAACTGGCCTCCAGGGGGAACTGCACTATCTTCAGGGTGCTGTAGGCCCTGTGCACCCTCTGTTCATCTCATAGCCTAAGCACCCCACAGAGGGAAGGGCTGATGCTATAGGTCATAGAAGGGGAACTGGCACACACCATAGTGTGGTTGTGGCCTGGGATCCAGGTAATCTTATAGTTTGTCATCCAAGCCAGGATACTCTTGATATGGAAAGGGAGAACTGTTAATAATCATAGTAGGGGGGCTGGAGAGATGGCTCAGTGGTTAAGAGCACGGATTGCTCTTGCAGAGGACCTGGGTTCGATTCCCAACACCCACATTGTGGCTACGAACCATCCTGAACTCCAGTTCCAGGGGAATCCGAAGCCCTCTTCTGACCTCCGTGGCAATGTACGACATGGGTGCACTCACATACATGCAGGCAATACACTTATACACATAAAATAAAAATAATAAAATATTAAAAAAATAATCATAGTAGGACAGTCCTCAGTCAACGCCACCTGTCACTAGTTCTTTGCTGCAGCTAACTTTCTATGTTCTTGCATTAGAGAAACCTCATGAAACTCTCAAAGCTCCTTAGGGACAGAAGCCTTATTGTCCCATCACCTTGTTTCTGGTACATGGCTGATCCCTCATGTGTGTGTGTGTGTGTGTGTGTGTGTGTGTGTGTGTGTGTTTTAGGCAGGGTCTCACTTAGCCAAGGCTGGCTTTGAACTCCTGATTTTCCTGCCTCCACCTCACTTGAGTGCTACGGTTCCAGATCTGTGCCACCACACCCTGCTGACCCCTCAGCATTCATGGGAGGAGGAAGGGGATTCTTGGCTTTGAGGACCAGCCCCCAATGTGTGTTCCCTCACCTTCCGGATATAGGCACTGGCTGGCACCGGGTAGGTAACAGCACTGATGGTGTAGACTATGTCAGATAGGGTGTTGATGGAGTTGCAGTTGAGGACATACTGTTAGAGAGAGAGAGAAAGTTGGGAGGTTGGCCCAGCTACTACTGCAGCAGCACCAGTGTATAGGGAGCCCAGGGTGACTTTCCAGCATGTCCCTTTACCTCATCATTGGAAGCCTCAGCACTGATGAGATTCTGGATATTGAGGATTGAGTTACGTGGGCCAGTCAGCAAGGAGGTCCCTGTGTCTATAATGCCCTGGCAGCCACCACCACAGGCGATGATTTCCCCATTCATGGAGATGCTGAGAGGTAAAAGCCAAAGGAGATGTCAGGGACACCCCATAACCCTCCCCTCCCCTTCCCTGGCTGGCTTCAGCTCCATCCCCCTGCATGATCACACAACCCTTCTTTGACTTTCTTATTTGTTTATAGTTATTTATTTACAAACTCCTGGGCTCAAGTGATCCCTCTGCTTCAGTCTCCTGAGTAGCTGGAATTACAGCTGCATGTTACCACATTGGCTTTCCTCCAGGCCTTTGCACATGCTCTCTGAGTCTGGGCTGCTTTCTCCTCATTTCCCAGACTTCAGCTTAATCGTCATCTTTCCAGAGATGCCTCCCTTCAAACTCCATCCAGCCCGTCTCTTGGTCCCCTACACTCTCCCTTATCCTCCCTTATTCATTTCTAGTGGATAATGGAATGGTGATTCATTATTCGTGGGATTCCCTGATTTGTGTACACCTGCCATATAGATGATAAGGTCACTAAGTGCCTCCCTCAGGTGCCTCATACAGTGAAGCTCAGTGTATGTTGTGTGAGTGAATGAATCGGGGGCGTGAACAAGGTACAATTGGAGCCCTGGGCCTGTATCTGACTAATTCCATGGCCTCAGAATGCAGGGAGGCATCCTCAGGAGTCAGACATTCTGTGGCAGAAAGAGGAGCATCTGGCTACTGCAGGAGAGGCCATCTCTCAAGCAGACCCCCTTGATGCTGACGCCCCCACCCAGGCAGTGCCCGGGAAGCCCATGCAGATGGTCAGACTGCTGATGCCTCCAAAACAGGCTTAAGCTTCCATTTGTGACTATAGTGTCAGCTCTGCTCTTGTCCCCACGTTCTCAGGCAGTTCAGGGTGCCCTGCTCTCTGTCCCTGCCCCCGAGCCTGCTGTATGTCTGTCTGTCTGTCTGTCTGTCTGTCTCTCTCTCTCTCTCTCTCTCTCTCTCTCTCTCTCTCTCTCTGTCTCTTTCATATCAGAGTGGATCTCTGCTCCTGGCTATCTGTTCCCTGTGATGATAAACCTCCCTGAGGGCCCAGGACTTTGCCTGCTTTGTACTGGAAGCCCCAAGTCCTGGGCAAACCCAGATGACGGTCATTCATTGAACCTAGGTGATATCATCCCATCCCCCTCCATCCCATCTAAAGGTGCTCAGACATTTTTTCCAACCCATCCCATTCTATGTGGGTCTTTTCTGGACACCTCTGCCTGCCCATATCTATAGGTTTCCTGTCCTTTTAGGGCTCCGAATCCAGGTCTGACTCACTTTCTCTTGCTGCAATCTTGCTGAGGAGGCCTGAAAGGCTTACAGATGTGTGGCTGTGAGGAGTGTGTGTTTGTGTGTGTCTGTGGGGGGAGCTGAATGTGTGTCTATGACTGTACATGTCTACGTGTGAGTGCATGTATCTATGTTCATGTGACTATGTCTTATGACTCCATGTCATGGGCCGGTGTGTGACTCCCTGTGTCTAAATGTGTGTCTGTGCATGTGTGTGTGTGTGTGTGCGCGTGTGTGTGTGTGTGTACATATGTGGGATGGCATCCCAGATCCCAGGGCAGGAATCAGGTAGACACTTACCTGTCCACGGCTAACTGCCAGTAGCCAGGTTTGGACACGGGCACCCAGTGAAGCTCTCCACTGTAGTAGGAGGGGTCCACTCCGCCCAGCATTAGCACACTGCTCTTCTCATCCTTGCTAGAGGGAGGCAGAAGAGGGACAGTTCACTGTTAGAGATTAGGGGCTAGGTCTCTTGGGCTTAGCAGCATCCCAGCCCTGGCCAGCCTTGCTTATCACTGCTGGTTTATCACCCCCCCCCACCCGTGGAGCAGCCCTCCTAGTAGCTCTACTTCTCAGGCAGAAGAAGTTAGGCAACGAGGGATGACTGCCTGCTTCAGGTTGGTCACAAGGTAAATGACCTGAGTAATAGCTTACCCTGTAATCCCAGCCCTCAGGAGGCTGAGGCAGGATCATAGTCACAAATTTGAGGCCAGCCTGGGCTACATAGTGAGTTCACAGCCAGCCAGAGCTAAGGCGTGCACATGAGTCATCATTCAAAGCTGAGGTTTGATTTTTTTTTTTTTTTGGTCTTTTTGAGACAGGGTCTCCCTGTAGCCCCAACTGGCCTGAAACTTACTATGTAGACCAGGCTGGCCTTGAACTCACAGAGATCTGCCTGCCTCTGCCTCCTGAGTGCTGGGATTAAAGGCGTGTGCTACCACACCCAGCTGAGGTTTGAATTTAATTTTTTTAAATTTATTTTTTTTAGCCAGGCATGGTGGTGTACACCTTTAATCCTAGCACTCAGGAGACAGAGGCAGGCAGATTTCTGTGAGACCAAGGCCAACCTGGTCTATATAGTGAGTTTCAGGCCAGCTGGGACTAAAGGGAAACCCTGTGTCAAAAAAATAAATCCTATTTTAATTTTATGTGTATGAGTGTTCTGTTGCATGTATATAGGTGTATCACATGCATGCAATGCCAGAGGAGGCCAGAAGAGGGCGTCAGATCCCTTGGAACTGGAGTCACGGATGTTAGCTACCATGTAGATGCTGGAAACCGAACCTGGGTTCTCTGCAAGGGCAGCTGGTGCTCTTAACTGCTGAGCCTTCTCTCCAGTCCCCAAAGCTGAGGTTTGAACAGTTGGCTATAGAGCTGGGCTCTGACCACCCCACCATTCCATGGAGTGCTTGGGTCCTTCTAAACAACTGTGCAGTTAGAAGATGCTGTGTCAAGAGGGTTCTGACCTCCACCTGTCTAGTCTGTCAATTTCCAGCACACTAAGGCCCAGGGTGGCTAAGAACTTTCTAGTGCACACAGGGTTGGCTTCATGGGCAGGGAATCTGGTGCCTCTGCTCTTGCCTACCTAAATTTCTCGAGGCTTCTTGATCAAAAGCCCCACATTACTTTACAAATTGTGCAAGTTACACAATTGGTCCTAGTAAAATCTTAGTGAAAGAAGAAATGCCCATTATCAACTGTGAGGCCTCTTCCTTCAAAGCAAGCCTGTACTCCACGTCTTTCCTCACTCCCAACTCCCACCTCTCCCTGTAGTCATTCTCCAGTGGTACTAGTATGAGGGTCTGGAAACATTAATCCAAGCCAGGCATAGTGTAATCCCAGCCCTCAGGAGGCTGAAGCAGGACATTGCCATGAATTTGAGGACAGCCTGGGCTACACAGTGAGTTTGTGACCAGCCTGAGCTAAAGAGTGAGACACTGTCGCAAAAAATAAAAACAAAAATCTGGAGAGATGGCTTGGTAGTTTGGTTCCCAGCATCCACACAGAGGCTAACAACTATCTGTTAACTCCAGTTCCCTCTGGCTAATGCCCTCTTCTGGCTTCTGTGGGCATTGCATGCACAGGTGCACTTACATGCATGTAAAACACTCATACACATAAAATAAAAATAAATTCATTTAAAAAAATACATAAAACGGGCAGGGCATGGTGGCACACGCCTTTAATCCCAGCACTCAGGAGGCAGAGGCAGGTGGATCTCTGTGAGTTCAAGGCCTGCCTGGTCTACATAGTGAGTTCCAGGACAGCTGGGGCTATAGGGAGACCCTGTCTCAAAAAGACCAACAAAACAAAACAAAACAAAAAACTCATAAAACAAATGCAAACAAAAATGGCATCCAAACAGAAATAAAGACATAGCTGCATTCTGACTGCCCTGACTCGCTCACCACAACACGTCAAGTGTCACACTGAGCCAGCACATTTATACAAGTATTGCTTGTCAATTAAAAATTAAAAGGTAAAACAAAGCACAGATCATATCATGTCTCTGCCTGAATTAACCATTTCCCAGAGGTTCCCCCTGTCACTTAGTGTAAACCAGAGCTCCAGACACCCTGGCCTTCTTGCTGATTCACACTGATTTCTCCTTGAGGTCCTTGCACACGCCCCGTTTCCTGTCGTAAAGGTTGCCTCTGCTCGTCTCAGTGAACTGGATTTGAGTGTTCCCAAAGGGCAGAGAAAGGTTGAACAGCTTACTTAATTAACATCTTCCTGTAGAGGTGGGACACCCACAGCCTCAACCACACACATATGTACGAGTGCCCATACAGACACACAAACACATACCACACACACATACATACCATACACCACACCACACATACCATATCGTACACATAGACACACCACACCCATCACACACCATACACGCCACACACACAACATATATATGACACACCATACACACCACACACATCATACCACACACATGACACAGTACACATATACATCACACCATACACCACATACACCTCACACACCACACACCATACACACTACACACATATATCACACCACACACATACACACTACACTACATACACATACACATATCACACACACCACACACAATACACACACACCATACACACACTATGCATACTACACATATATGTCACACTACACACATACCACACACATACACCATACACACTACACACATACACCACATCACACACATCACACACACACACACACACACACACACACACACATCACACACACCACTCCACCCCACATGGTAGCACTGAGCCATGCAGTAGGGATGAATGTCCCCCAGCATGAAAGCCTCCAGTACTAACAATCACATATGGAGAATTTCCTGACTCCTTTGGTTCAGTCCCTTCCATTGCCAGATGAGGAAATGGATGAATGGGGTTTATGCTCCAATAAAACGTTATTTACAAAAACAGATGGTGGACTAGCTTTGGTTCCCAGGCCAAAAGGCTGACTCCTGGACCAGACTATGGCTAAGGAATCTTCAGGATCAGAGAGCCAGCAATTTTATATGCAACTGGACATGTCTTCCAGCCAGGCCCGGGAAAGGGCTGGTCTGGTGCACACTCACCTGCTTAGGTAGAAGGCAAAGAGGTTCTGGGAAATGAGGCCCTGTGTCCACAGGTTGTCAAAGACAGGTGTGATTCCCTGAAGGCTGAGGCTGGGGTAGCTCAGCCCTAGGACGCCATCAAAGACTGCATATTTCATGAAACTGCCTAGCTCCTCCAGGCTCAGGCCAAAGGCCTGGGCCACAACTGTGAGGCCCCCAATCTGTGGGAGAAGAAGGTGCCCACACATAAGGCTCTGGAATTGGGGATAGGATTGCAGCTGGGCTTGGGTGGGAGTGGGAGAGGAAATGGCCTGCCTCACAGGGGAGAACTGACTCTGGGCCATGCCATGGGCCACTCAGATGTGTCTCCTAGGCAGGAGTGGGTGGGTAGCTCCTGTGTAGTGATGTGAGTTGTCACCAACCTCTGAACCCCCGATAATATCTCACCTTAATAGAGATTAAGGGAGACTGAGATTCTGAGTGTGACCAGAAGGTTCCAAGTAGAGGATAAATGGAGGACAGTATCATCTCCTTAGGGGCATTGCCCAAGGAGGTCTTTTCTGCCCCTTTGGGAGATGGAAGCCTGTTATAGCAAACAGCTACCAGGTTTTTTGTTTTGTTTTGCTGAGACAAATCCTCACTATGTAACAGTGGCTGGAACTCATTATGTAGACCAGACTGGCCTTGAATTCACAGAGATCTACCTGCCTCTGCCTCCTGAGTGATGAATTAAAGATGCAACATTGTGCCTGGCTAAGTCCCCAGGGTTCTTAGGAAAAATCAGACTGGGAAACATTCTTGTGTGTGTGTGTGTGTGTGTGTGTGTGTGTGCGCGCGCGCGTGCGCGCACACGCTTGGGGATTTTGTTAATCCTCCAAGGTTTCCCAGCCCTCCACCCCCACCCCAGGGTAAGCACCCATTGATCAAGCAGGTCTCTCCTGAATCTGTGCTCTGCTTTTCCTGCCTGGGAACTTGGGATCTGCCTTGGGCTTATTGAGAGGATGAAGGTCTATGAAGAAAGTGCCCAGCCTGGAGCAGTGTGCAGTGTGCAGTGAGTAGTTTTCACACAACCCTTTCTCTCTGATTCTAGCAGAACCAACCTTGTGTTCACTTTGGAGGAAGGCTCTCTGGGCACCTACAAGCTGGAATGTCCCTCACTAGGGAGGAATAGATAGTGCCCCAGGACATAACCCTACAAGGTGAGCAGCCAGGTGGGGCAGGAGGGCACTCCCAGCTGACCCTGCCTCTGGCCCTGCAGGCAGTGGTCACACCCAAGGCCAGCCCTGTCACAGCCTCTGATACCCGAGTTACCATCACAGTGTCATAGGCAAGAAATCCTGACATCTGTCCTGAGCCATAGGCAACGTTCACAGGCCGGCCAGAGACCAGGAATGTGGAGGAGAGCAGAGGGTTGAAGACCTTGTGGTGAGCTGCAGACACAGGCAGAGGTGACCCTCAGGTCGGTTGGGATGGGAGGGTTGCTTCAGGGCAGGGAAGGGATGGGCCAGGGTGCTCACCACAGGCTGGACTGGTGCAGTAGATGGATGGCACCCACAGGTCAGCAGAGCCAGTGTCCAGGACGACCTTGAACTCCTGAGGGGGTGTGCCAATGCTGATGATGCCAATGTAGACCAGCTGCGGGAGAGGAGGGGTGTGGCTGGCCTGCCTATTCCCCTGGGTACACCTACCTCCACAGGGGTGTCTAATTGCCAAGCCTCTGTTCAAACCAGGGTTTCTACTTGGGAGCTTTCCTTCCTCCTCCAAAGCTTTCAAATTCTTTCCACCCCTCAGGGCCCAACCTGAGTGCCTCCTCCAGGCAGCCCTCTTGGGTCACCCCAGACCCCTGTACTCTTTGCTTTCTCAAAAGTCAAAATATTTAGTATCAAGACCACTCAGCCAGCCTTCTCACTATTTCTTCCCCCTTTGCCTCCTTCCTCCCTCATTTCTTCCCCCCCCTTTTTTTTTTTCTTTTGAGAAAGGGTCTCTCTATGTCTCCACTGGCTAACCTGGATTGAGCTCACCACGTAGACCAGGTTGGCCTTGAACTAAGATCTTCCTCTGCTGGCATGCACCACTGACTTTTTATTTATTTTTGACTTAATGTATATGTATGCATGTAAGTGCACCTGTGTTGGTGCAATGCCCATAGAGGCCAGAAGAGAGCATTGGATACCCATGTGGGTGCTGGGAACTGAACCTAGGTCCTCTGCAAGAGTAGCCAGTGCTCTTAACCACTGAACCATTCCCCTAGCCCCCCCTTTTTTCATGTTTTTTTTTAGACAGGGCCTCCCTATAGCCCCATGTGGCCTGGAACTCACTATGTAGACCAGGTTGTCCTCAATCTCACAGAGATCTGTCTGCCTCTGTGTCCTGAGTGCTGGAATTAAAGGCTTGTGCCACCATACCTCGTTCCTTGTTTTTTTTTGACAGGATCTTACTATGTAGTCTCAGGCTGGCCTCCAACTTGTGATCCTTCTGCCTCAGCCTCCTGAGTGCAGGGATCATAGGCACATACTGCCATGGCCAGCTGACATTGTTTGTTCTCCATGGGTTTCCCTGACTAGGCTGTATGAGGTGGCAACTGGTCATTGCTAGGTCCAACAGCAGAGCCCCAGAACGATAGGAAAGCTTTCTTCTCAGGGAAGAAGTCCCTGCACCTCACCCTTAAAAAAAAACAAACTTTTTTTTTTTTTTGTGTGTGTGTGTGTGTGTGTGTATGTGCATGTGTGTGCAAATATGTGCAAATAGAGGACAGAGGTGAATGTTAGGTGTCCTGCTCTGTCCACTTTATTCCTTTGAGAAAAGGTCTCTCACTGAACCTGGAGCTAGGCTGGTGGGCAGCAAGTGCCAGCCATCCTCCTGTTTCTGCCCTATCCCCTCCTGCCCCAGCACTAGGGTTATAGGCCTGTGTGACTACACCTGCCCTTTTTTTTTTTTTTTTTTTTTTTTTTTTTTTTTTGGGGGAAGCTGAGGTCCTCAAGCTTAAGCAGCAAGTACTCTTACCAGCTGAGCCATCCCAGCCCCTTCTGCCCTTTGTCATGCAGTATTCCCCACAGAGGCTTCAGTGCTGGGCAGGAGCCCTAGGCAGTGCTCTTGAGCCCTAGCTGCACCACACTCACGTCCAGGTAGTTTCTCATGGGCTCGTAAGGTACTGCTGGCTTCTGTCGCTGCTCAAGAAGCATGTGGGCGCGGCTGTGTGGATACTTCTCCAGGTAGTCCTTCAGCATGTGGCTTTCCCGCAGGTTTTCTCGCATGGACTTAACTTTCATCAGGGGAATTCTTTAAAGGAGCATTGGGAAGGAAACCAAGTAAGAGACAGCTGCCAGGGGGTGCCACACCTTGCACTGAAATTGCACAGATGGTTTTCCAAGAGTTACCTTGTTACCAGAACAGGACACCTGACACAGTGGGAGTACAGTGACAGTGGGCCTGGGGTTGGATCTAGGTTCTATTCTCTCTCAAGCAGATCAGGGGACCACTCTTAGCCTCAGTTTCCTCTCTCTGTAGAGGGTAGGATGCTAACACCCCTCAGATGGAATGTTGGGGGTGGGTAGGATGACAGGATGCACCTGCCATCTAGTGGGCCCTGACAGTGTCAATCATCACTGTTGCTCTTCCCACCACCCAGTGTCTTTTCCAAAGCACCCTGCAAGGAAGGGAGGAAGATTGGCGGGTTGCCCTCTTTGTCATTTCTCTCTTTTAGAAACAGAATTTTTAAGAAAATTTATGTGTGTGTGTGGGGGGGGGAATGCCCTCAGAAGCCAGAAGTGGGCATCAGATCCCTTGGACATGGAACTCTAGGCAGTTGTGAGCTGCCAGACATGGATGCTGGGAACAAGAGCAAGAAGCACTCTTAGCCACTGAGCCACCTCTCCAGCACCCCTCTTCTCTTTTTGGCACTGGCGATGGAGCCCAGAGCCTTGCACACACTAAGCAATATCTTCTTTTTAGTGGGAAGAACCTGAGATGTAGGGAATTTGTGACTCAGTTGTGGTCACCTGGTTTGTTATTGTTAAGCTGGGTCTAAGGAAGTAGCCCCCACCCCCTTTTTGAGACAGGGCTGGCCTCAAACTCAATATGTAGGCTAGGATGCCCTTGAACTTTTGAGCCTCCTGCCTCTACCTCCCAGGTGCTGAGATTACAGGCGAGCATCACCATACCCAGCTGGAAGCATTTAGGAAAGTGAAGAGGCCTGAGAAATGTGAGTCAAGACTGAATTCTGTGGACCCCAGAGAGGGAGGAGAGATACAGGAGAAATGAGAGGGAGAGAGGGAGAGAGGGAGAGAGGGAGAGGAAGAGGGAGAGGGAGAGGGAGAGGGAGGGAGAGAGAGAGGGAGATCTAGAAGAGTAGAATGCTATTTCTAGATAGAAACTGAACTAGTTGGAATGACCCTCCTCCCCACTTCCCCTAACTAGTTAACTAGCTACATTCTATGCTTTATTGCACCCTTGATTGCATCACTCCCCTTCCCCACTGATCACAGTTAACCACTCCATTACTCCAGTTCCCTTGCTGTCCACCGTTAGCCAGGTAGGATGATCAGGATGTCAACATTTCAGAGCGATCAGGTTAACATTTCAATAATTCTGAGAAAACATATTCTCTAAATGAAGTACCGAAAACTCCTTTGATTGCTGACCTGCTCTTGGTTTGATGAATTTTTGTTATCTGACTTGCACCTGGCATGATGTCATTGTGGTTTTAAGCTTTACAAACTCTGTCCTGCTTCTCGGGGTTGAGAGTTCTCTTGGGCACAAGCCCTCTCTCTGACCACCGGCTTGCTAGCTAGCTAGCTAATAAAGGACACTTGGTTTGACGCCCCCCCGCCCCCCAGAAAAACCCGTGTGGCATTTCTTGCTCAGTATTACAGAAAAAACCCCATTACCCACAAGGCTGCACACTGAACAGTTCGGGGGAGTGACATTCACACAGCCCATGATATGACTTGTGCCTTTGGAGTTGGGCAGCCCTGCAGGTTTACCCCTAAGACTTCTGGGCCCTTCCATTGCACATGGCAAAGTATCTGATGAATGGACACCTGAGCCTTATGAAGATTCTACCAAATTCTGTTTCCTTCTATCCCCTGGATGGGCAGGGGAATAAGAGCCTCAGAGGATTCAAGGGTGAGGAAAAAATCCCAGAAAGGCAGCTGATGGCCACCTGTCCCACACTTACGTTACCAAGCACTCCGAGAGGGCTACAAGCCCAAAGACTCCAAGCCATTTCATGATTTCCTTCCTGGGCTTAAGATACTCAGGAGAAGTGAGTTCTGGTCTGGCAGCTTTGTGGAGAACTGCTTGCTGCTCGTTAAATACTTTCTGCCCTGCCCTAATCATCACCACCCCCCGCCCCGCCCAGAGGGCCACCTAATGGGGCTTGATAAGAAATGCAAACTTCTCCAATAACTTTCACCCCCATCAGTGTTCCAGAGGAAGGCGTTAAAAATTCCCAGAATCTGGAGTTTTAGTGTAATCACTTCCTTGGGCTTGGCTGAGAAAGTAATGCCAAGCCACCTGGCCTAACAGAGTGGGGAGACTCTTGTTATCTTGTTGATAAAGACACTGTGGATGCTGGGTGTGGTGGTGCACGCCTTTAGTCTCAGCACTTGGGAGGCAGAGGCAGGAGGATCTCTGTGAGTTCAAGGCTGGCCTGGTCTACATAGTGAGGTCCAGGACAGCTGGGGCTACAGGGAGACCCTGTCTCAAAAAAAAAAAAAAAAAAAAAAGACACTGTGGATAAAGTGACAGAAATAAGTACCAGGTGCCATGCCTGCCCTCCATGATCCCACGGAGTTCCCTAGTGGCCCATGAGGTATGTACTGCTGTCCTAGATGTCATTGTCACTAGAGAGCAGGTTGCTGGGAGGAATCAAGGTCAAGGTGCAGAGAAGTGCAGAGGGGAGACTTTGGAGGTGGCCCACTGTGTGGGTTTTCCATGGAGACACAGCACCCATGGAACCAATGCATTCCAGAGATCCAGGCTAGCCCAGCACGATCATGTAAAGCACACATCTAAAAGATGTTGTTTGCATCCAGTAAGCGTTTATTGAGGATCCACTATGTGCTGGAGCTGGGGTAGAGGTGGAATGCCACAGCCCAATAAGATACACAGTAAGATACACAATAAGATACATGTGTGTGGCACATGCCTTTAATCCCAGTACTCAGGAGACTGAGGCAGGCGAATGGTTGTGAGATCAAGGTAGAGAGTTCTAGGTCAGCTGGGGCTGCATAGTGAGACCCTGTCTCAAAACAAGCAAGCAAACAAACATAAGATGCATGTGATCAGAAACTGACCACATTTTCTGTTTGGTTCTAAGTGACTCCATGTGGCTTCTATTTACTTTCTCCTTTCTTTCTTTCTTTCTTTCTTTCTTTCTTTCTTTCTTTCTTTCTTTCTTTCTTTCTTTCTTTTTTTTTTTTTTTCAGACAGGGTCTCAGGTAGCCCAGGCTGGTCTTGAATTCACTATGTAGCCAAGGAATACCTTCAACTCAGGATCCTCCTGCCTCTAGCCAGTGCAGGGATCACAGGCGTGCATGACCATGCCTTGTTTATATGGTGCTAGGGAATGGAGGCCAGGGGCTCATGCGCATTAGGCAAGCACTCTACCAACTGAACCTCATTTCACTCCCCTAACACTTCCTTCTCCCATCTTCCTACAGCCTCCCAATGCTGTTGGCCACCCTGTCCTCCAAGGCCTCTTGTCCTGTGTCATTGTGCTCTAAGGATGGCTTCTCATCCTCTCCCAAGTGCCCCGTGCATTCCGGCAGCCCCATGGATGCGATGCTTCACAGTCCCTGCCAGTGGGTGGCCACTGTCGGCCCTACCATTTGTTTCCTCTGCTGTTTCTTAAAATTTTTGTGTGTGTGGCCAGGCATGGTGGCACACACTTTTAATCCCAGCACTTGGGAGGCAGAGGGCAGGCGGATCTCTGTGAGTTCAGGGCCAGCCTGGTCTACATAGCAAGTTCCAGGCCAGTTGGAGTTACAGGGAGACCCTGTCTCAAAAAAAGACAATAAATCAATAAATTGTGTGTGTGTGTGTGTGTGTGTGTGTGTGTGTGTTTGTGTGTGTTTGGGGGTTTATGTTTCCACAGCATGCTTGTGCAAATCAGAGCACAGCTTGTGGAGTCAGTTATCTTCTACCATGTGGGTCCCAAGGATCAATCTCAGGTAGTCACGCTTGGTGGCAAGCACCTTTATCTGCTGAACCATCTCTCCGGCCCCTCCTCTGCTTCCCTAATATGTGTACACTGGCAGGCCTTGCCATATAGTTAATAAATTGATAAACTCAAAAGTTTAATTTTTCTAGGATGCAAAGGTAGCTCATCACTTAAGCGCACTGGCTGCTCTTGCAGAAAACCCAGGTTTGGTTCCCAGTATCCACATAGTGGCTCACAACTGTCCATAAATCCAGTTCCAGGGACTCCAACGACACAGGTATGCTTACACACATGAAGGCAAAACACTCATACACAAAAAAACCCCAAAAAACTTTAAAAATATTTTATTTATTTTTATTTTATGTGTATGAGTGTATTGCCTGCATGTATATAAGTGCACCTGTGTTGTGCAGTGACCTCAGAGGTCAGAAAAGGGCATTGGATTCCCTGGAACTGGAGCTACAAATGATTGTTAGTCGACATGTGAGTACTGGGAACCAGCTGCCCCCCAAAATTTTAAGTCAAATTTTTCTCTTGTTCTAGTGAGATGACTCCAGAACCCAGGCGGTGGAAGGAGAGCGCTAACTCTCTCAAGTTGTCCTCTGACCTCCACACATGTGCCATGATACTCCCTCCCACATATACACCATGAAAATAAAATAAACAAATGTAAAAAAATAAAATGTAAAATATATCTGTGATCAAATGAAAAACTTTTAAAAAAAGTTTAAATTTTCTCATAGCCAGGCGTGGTGGCACACATCTTTAATCCCAGCACTCGGGAGGCAGAGGCGGTCGGATCTCTGTGAGTTCAAGGCCTGCCTGGTCTACATAGTGAGTTCCAGGACAGCTGGGGCTACAGGGAGACCCTGTCTCAAAAAGACCAAAAAAAAAAAAAAAGCACAACCAGTTCTTGCTGTCAAGGAATTTGCAGTCTAGGGCACGGTGACAAACTCAGGATAAGAAGGCAAGAGATGGGTCCACCCTGGGCATGTTGCAGTACTGTCTCACCACAAGGGGGCAACCTTGAGCCAACCCCTACCTGTGGCTGTCATGCTGGAAGGTGGCCATAGACCTGAGTTAGCCAAATTTTCTGTAAAGATTTTTTTATTAATTAATTTGCTTTTATTTCATGTGTATGTTTTGCCTGCATACATGTAAGGGTACTTGTGTCATACAGTACAAACGGAGGCCAGAAGAAGGCAACCGATCTTCTGGAACTGAAGTTATAGACGGCTGTTAGCCAACAAGTGCGTACTGGGAACTGAACCTGGGGTCCTCTGCAAGAGCAGCCTGTGCTCTTAACTGCTGAGCCATCTCTCCAGCCCCAAGTTGGCAAGGTTTCCAAGAGAAATCAGAAGCCTGGGCATTTATGTGAAGTTCCTGATCTTTAAGTGTTAACAGCTAGGATGTTGTGTTAGATGTACTTTGGTTTTCATACACGGTTCTTTACTCCTGAATTCCTCCCAAAGTAGGCCAGAGAAACTCAACCCCTCTACCACCTTCTCTGTCTTGGAACCAGCCATAAAGATCTCTGACCTACCCTGTCTGATAGCAGGTGTCAAGACACTCCTCTTCCCAGAGGGTACCTGTAGAAGAATTGCTGCAGGGAGGCGGAGGAGTCTGAGCAGAAGGGGCCCAGGGGCTCCCTCCTCCCCACGAGGGTTGGCTCTTTTTGTTCTGTCACATTTTGACACTGTTGTCCAATGCCTTTGTGACAAAGTCTCCTTTATTACTTATTGATTTGTTTTTTTAACTTAAAACTTATTGAGAATTTTACACATGCATATAATGTGTTTTGATCAAATCCACACCCACCCCTCCCCTCCAACTCCTCCCATATCTCCCCATCACTTTTTCCTGAACAATTTCAAGTACTCTTTCTTTTTTGGGGGTAGCTTTTTGCTACTCTGACATTGCCCCCCTCTGAAGAGGTAACCCTAAAATCTTTTAGGGATTAGATAAGAGCTCCCAACTATTTTCGACATTTTTGGTCTTTGGAATGGAGTATATTGCTAAGAGACTCAAGGACATTTTGATTTTTAGCCAAGAAACAGACTACTTTTCTTTGGGATCTTTTTACCCTAACTTCCTAGCCAATTCCCACCTCCTATTCTTATCACAACATCCCCTGAAGAGGTTACCCAAATTGCCGATAGGGGGAAAAAAGTCTCCTTTAAAACAAAACAAAACAAAACAAAACAAAACAAAACAACAAAAGGAGAGGCTGGAGACATGGTTCAGTGGTTAAAACCACCGGCTGCTCTTGCAGAGCAGAGGGTTCGGTTCCCAGCACCAACACTGCAGCTAACAACTGTCTGTAACTCCAGTTTCAGAGAATTCAACCTCTTCTGCCTCTGTCTCCTAAATGCTGGGATTACATAAATGCTACCACACCTGGCAACATTTCCATTTAGAAATCCCTGTCCTCAGCGATATCCCCAGTGTCTGGAGACTTGGGCAGTCTGGCACTGGCTGAGTTGCTCTGGAACCTTCCTTCCCCCTTCTCTGTATCCCACCTCGGGGTTACCCAAACACACAGTTTGAGACTTTGAGGAGCCATGATGTGGCCATGTGGTAGAATAGACAGGGTAACTGTGAGAAGCAACAACCTGGGGCTCCATCTTCTGGCTTCCTTGTCACTGGGGTCATGTGCAGGGTGAGGGATAGTGGCCTGAGGGAGTGAAGGGCTACAGCAATGGGGATCTTTTGAAGGGCAGAAGGAGGAATCCACAACTGAGTAATGGAGAGGAAGGTTGCTGGTGTGGGACAGAAGGACCAGGTGTGAAAAAGCCCTGGGAAGGAAACCAAGGATTTACAGAAGGGAGAGACTGGGAAAGAGTCTCCCACGGCAGTGAGATGCGTTCAGTAAGTCAGGGGCCCAAATAAAACAGGTCAGCTGCTGTGGAGAGGCAAGCTACAACCACGGCAGTACCTGCCAGATGTCCAATTCCACATGCGGCTTCTGGTATCCTGATGCCAGAGGCCGGACCTGGACCTTTCTGCAGGGATTTCTGCCCCAGATGTGGAGGCCTTAGACAATGACTAAGAATTGGGCAGGGGACAGCTGCATCCAGTGGCCCTTTGATGACTCTGGCTCTCAAGATCACCTCAAAATAACTAGACACCTAAAACATTTCTCATCTTAAAATTCACCTGACCCTTCCTGACATGCAGGACCCCAGAGTCCTCTGTTAGCCACCATTTAGGAGAGGTGATATGTCCCCTTGGGTCAAGCTATTGTTGGAGAATCCTCAGACTTCCTTGTTGGTAACTTCTGCCTTGTGACTATTGGTCACATCTCACAGAATCTGAGTGCCAGAATGTCCCATGGGGAGGGACATAAAGATTCTATGGTTCCTGGTGAAGGTAGGTGGTGCCTTAGATAGGTAGTGTCTGGTTTGCCCTTTCCATTCCAAGTGCCAGGAAGACATTACCAGTTGATCCCAGCATGCCTGACTTCTGGATGTGGCTGTGGAGTCCTGAACACCATTTCCTCCCTTAGCCGCATGTCCTACTAGTTAGTATTGGTACTTGAACAGGAGTGACTGCAAGCCTGATCTCTTTTCATTGGAAGAGAAGACACAGAGAGTTGGAGTGTGTGACTTACCAAGATCTGGAAAGTAAGGTGGGAAGGTACTGGCACCCAGGGCTTCCAGGCTCAGGCAGTCTCTTCCCATACTGAAAAAGAACAATGAAAATTTTAAATGATTTGAGTGATGGATTGGTACACAGACTCTGAGAGCCTTGAAAAGAGGAGGCCAGAGTTTTCTTTCTAGTGGCAGCTCTCAGAGGTTTGTGGCTGCTGTGCTTTGAGGTTCTCTTCCTGTCTCCTCTGCCCCAGTCCAACATCTGTATCACCAGATCTGATGCCTTAGAGCAGCAGGAGAGTGTCCAGGGGCCAGGGACTGCAGGGACAGGGGTAGCTGGATGGATACCAGGAAGTGGGGGCAGTGGTACAGGTTAGTGCTGGATCATGCCTAGCTTGGCATCCCACAGTGCCTCTTCCTCTCTCAGATGCCATTGCCTCTCCTACATTGGTGTGGCACTGGCTCAAGTCTCAAGTACCTTCTACCTGGACTTCGCCAACTGAAACCAGATGCCCTATTATGCATGTCCAACCTGTGGCCTGCATGTGCCTTGGCATAGTTATGAACACAGTCCAGCACAAAATTGTAAACTTACTTAAAATAGTATGAGAATTTTTTTCTGTGATTTTTTTTTAAAGACAAAAATTTAAAATTTCGTGTATGTGTACGTTTGTGTAGAAGTACGTGTATGTGAGTGCAGTTGCTAGAGGAAGCCAGAAGAGGGCATCGGATCCCCTGAAGCTGGAGTTACAGGCACGTGTGAGCCACTTGCTGTAGGTGCTAGGAACTGAAGTTGGGTCCTCTGAAAGAGCAGTACACACTCTTAAACACTGAGCAATCTCCCAGTCCTTTTGTGTGTTTAAAAAATTACTATTGTTATTGTGTGTTTATCAACATTTTTGTTTGTATGGCACACATATGCCACTGTGTGCATGTGGAGGTCAGAGAATAATTTTCAGAATAATTTTCAGAAGTCCTTTCCTTCTACCACGTGGGTCCATGAGATCCAACTCAGGTCCTCAAGCTTGGTGGCAGATGCCTTTACCCGCTGAGCCGTTTGGCTCTGTGATTTTATTAATTGATTGCTCAGCTCTGGAGTATGAACCTTTGAGATGAGGAGTCATGTTGTCATATCAAAAGGTTGACATACTTTTTAATCCTCTGGGGAATCCATGGTTGAGTGAGTAACTCAGCCAAGGCTAGGGTACAAGGCATTTTGCCGCTGCTGCTTGGACTTGGACTGTTAAAAGCCCCAGTGAGGGAAGGAAACCATGCATGCTTCCCAGGGACCTTGTGAAGGGATCCAGGTGGGAAACTAGACACTGGGAAAGGCCAAGCACTACCTGGGCCCAATGACTGTCAGCCACAGGTCTCCATGCAGGTGGTAATGCTGAGCCCCTGGTCACCTTTTGAGGGAGAATGCAGGAAGCAGGCTCCGTACAGCCTACTCTGGGTGCCCCAAAGTCACACTGAGGAAGATTAGAAAAGTGTTTACTCTCCTCCTGGCCCCAGCTGTGGGAGAGAGCTCCTCCCTGGAAGACAAGCAAACTTAGAGGGCAGACAAAAGCAAACAGAGAGGGCAGAGCTATTGTTATAGGCTGCCATGACATCTACCATGCTGCTGGGGCTAGCCAGCTTATCCATGTGGCTTGAGCCCAGAGTAAATTTGGCTCTGTTAACAGCCCTGACTGCCCTGCCTGGATCACACGCATCCTGGAGCCTGTCACTCTGGGTAGAGTTCATAAGCTACTGCCGGTCACTCATGCTGAGTCAAGGAAGCAAGTTTGAATGAGGCCGTGAGATCGTGATGGGTAGCTTGGTCCCCCCTGGGTGGTAGTGATGTGTCTAAGTGTGGAGGGAAGACTAGAGATGGACAAGCAGCCATTTATTGAGCTTGTTACTTTAGGTCCCATGCAATCGCTAAATCTCCTTCCTGGAATGTTCTTCCTTACTGTAGTTTCAATATGACTTGTTCCCAGCAGGGTATCATGTCATAATAACTATAATCCCAGCATTGGGAGGCTGAGGTAGAGGATTGCTGTAAATTCAGTGTCAGCCTGGGCTACACAGAGAGCTGAGTTCAAGCCCAGCCTGGACTATATAGTGAGAGCCTATTGTAAACAAAAACAATTTATATTTAAGTTATGTCTCTAATGCAACATTACCTAGAGGTGTGGGGACCTTTAAAGGATAATAAGGGCCTGGAGAGATGGCTCAGCGGTTAAAAGCACTGACTGCTCTTGCAGAGGACCTGGGTTCGATTCCCAGCACCCACATGATGGCTACAAACCATCCTTAACTCCAGTTCCAGGGGAATCCAAAGTCCTCTTCTGAC
>NW_008328301.1:171065-227269 GCF_000622305.1 Nannospalax galili
GAGATCAAGGCCAGCCTGGTCTACATAGTGAGTTCCAGGCCAGCTGGTGCTACAGGGAGACCCTGTTTCAAAAAGACCAAAAAATAAAATAAAATAAAATAAAATAAAATAAAATAAAATAAAATAAAATAAAATGGATAATAAGCTAGCCTGGTATCCATGGTGCATACATTAATCCCAGCACTCAGGAGGCAGAGGCAGGTGGATCTTTGTGAGATTGAGGCCAGCCTGGTCTACATAGTGAGTTCCAGGCCAGCTGTGGCTACTGAGAGACCCTGACTCAAAAAACAAAAAGAGCAACAACAACAACAACAACAACAACGACAAAAACCCCCAGTAATTAGGAGAATGGGGTGTGGTAGTGCATGCCTCTAATCTCAGCATTGGGGGGGGTAGAGGCAGGAGAATCACTTCAAGTTCCAGGCCAGCCTAGGCTACATCACAAGACCCTGTTTCAAAACAAACAGCTGGGAGAGGTGGCACACCACTTTAATACCTGCATTTGGGAAGCAGAGGCAGATGGATCCCTGTGAGATCTAGGCAAGCCTGGTCAAGTTCCAGGCCAGATGAGGCTACAGGGAGACCCTGTTTCAAAATACCAACCAACCAACAAACTCCAGCAAGCAAGCAAACAAATGTAATTAGGTCAAAGGTACCAGTCTCTGAAGGGATTAACGTCCACCCTTGGAACTGGTTAGGCCTTTAGAGATTGGATGAGTTGTTTTAGACCTAGCTTGGCTTTTTTAGCAAGCTTTCTCTGTGTGGTCTCTGTATAATGTGTCCTGGTTCCCCCTTCTTCTTGTCTTCCCTTCCTGACTGCACTTCAGGAACTCAAACTGTGAGTCAGAATAAGCCTCTTTTCTTTACAGTGTTCTCAGCTGCCTGCATTTTTTTTACAGCACTGAAAACAGACTAACACATCTCATCAGCTCTCTTCATGCTGATTCTTATAGTTCAACTGTTTCCTTGTGTCCCTCCTCTGTGGGGCCTTCCCTGACCATGCTGGTCTCCTAGGCCTGACTTTGAGGAGCCCTAGGCATCTGCTTAAGGCTTTTTCCCATGGACTTTTTGTGGGCACCCTCTGAGGTTGGTATTGTCCCCAATTTATGGCTGAGGAGCCTAAGGCTTGCAGTTGGTGGCAGACTCTAGAATTGAACCTGGTCTGCCTGACTCAGATTCTATGCCCTTGATCATTCTGGAGCTCATTAGTGCTGGGCAGAGGATTGGGAAGCTATGGAGGATGAAGAGGGAGGAGGGGCAGCTGAGAAGGAGTTGTTTTTTTTACTCATTCTAGTTGGCACATGCCTGTAATCCCAGTGCTTTGGAGGTGGAGGCAGGAGGATCAGGAGTCATCCTTGGCTACAGGAGACTGTCTCAGAGACAAAACAAAATAAAATAACAACAACAAAACAAAAAAACATTGTGGTAGGTTTGGGAAAGTAGCTCAGTTGGTGGAGTGGTTGCCTACCATGCACAAAGCCCTGGATTCAATCTCCGGCACCACATAAACTATGCATGGTGGTGCATGCCTTTAATTCCAGCACTCAGAAACGGAGGATCAGGAGATCAAGGCCAGCTTGAGCAATATGAGATCTTTTCTCATAAAACTTCCCCCACCCCTGGGGCTGCAGAGACGGCTCAGCAGTTAAGAGCACTGGCTGCTCTTGCAGAGGAGTCATGTTCAGTTCCCAGCACCCACATGGCAGCTAACAACTGTCTGTAACTCCAGTTCGGGCGTATCCAACACCCTCTTTCTAGACTCTGTGGACATTGCATGATATAGGTGCACTTGCATACATGCAGGCAAAATATTCATACACATAAAATAAAAATAATAAATAAAATACATTAGTAAAAAACTTCCCTCAAAACAAAAATAAAAACAAAACACAGCTCCCTGCAAAAACCTCTCCATTCTTTCAGAAAATGAATGCACTTCTTTTTTGAAAAAAATCATATTTATATACTTCTCTCCATGTGTGTGTCTGTGTCTGTGTGTCTGTGTGTGCCATAGTGTATGTGAGAAGATCAAAGGATGACTTTCAGCAGTCAGTTCTCTCCTTCTACCATGTGGATCCTGGGGATCAAACTTAGGTCATCAGGCTTAGAGGCAATGCCTTTACCTGCTGAGCCATCTTGCCAGCCCAAAGAGCTGACCTCGAGGGCTCTCTAGGTCAGGTTTACAAGATGTTTTCTGTGTGGAGGGAAGCCTACCAGTAGGACTAATGAGTATGGGGTACAAATTGTGACCAGAGCACAGGTGCCAGGCCCAGGGGTTGGGGCCTGAAGTCAGGAAACAAGACATCAAGGAATGCACTGAGACAGCTTGCTGAATTCCCAAAGAGGGACCTCTAGTGCTACCTTGGGTGGGCCATAAGGAAGGCGTCCTGGTGCAACTGAGCTACTGAATGAATGAATAAATGGACTTTGCCAAGTAGGCATGGGACAGAGGGTGAACCAGTCAGAGGGCTGACTTCAGGGATTGTGGGTCATATGGCAGGGTTAGCATGCAAGGCCACTGTGATCAGTGTGCCAATCAATATGTACAATATGTCTGCAGAACAAGCCATACCCTAGTTTAAAATAATGAAGTTTCTGACTTCCTGTTCTTACTCATACAGGAGTATGATGAGTTCTGACTCACAGGTCACCCAGGGTTCTGATTTGAGACCTCTTCCCTTGGAGACTCAGATGATGGAGACTTTCCTACCTGCAAAGCTGTGTCACCTGCAGTGCCACGGCAGGAGAAGACATGTTGGCTATCATGGCAGAGGTCGGTACTAACATCACTACTCTGATCTCGCTGTTCCAAACCAGTCACACAGCCATTGTGAATTTCAATGGGGGTGTGGACGCAAACTTTAGCACTGGCTTACAAGGGAGACCAGAAAGATCTGGAACACTTCGCTTTTGATGGCTAGACTACGTGGGAAAGGGGATTAGGAACAAGATCACAGTGGACCTCAAGCTTGGATGTGTCCTGTGGGCAGTGAGATGTTAGACTGTGGAAAATGGAGGAGAAAAGAGGGTCATGAGGTTAAAAGCCTTGAGAAAGGTGCAAGAGAGGAGACAGAACCAGCCCAAGAGCAAACAATGGAAACAGGCGACAGTGCAGGTCAAGGTCCTGAGCTATTGAGACTTGGGACTTGCTTCAGTGACAGAGAGGCTGGATTGGTGACATAGTAAAGACTCTGGGACTTGTGCATTCATTCACAACAAGCCGTTTATTACAAAATTCGGAGGGTTTTTTATACATTACAAGGAACTGGCAGTCACATGGGGTATGGCAGTTACATACAAAGATTTAGGGCACAAAGGAACAGGGCATATAGCCTGGCACCAGCAGGATGCTTAAATTTTTACTCAAGCTCACCAATGCCTATCTGGTAATTTATTGGCCACAATGTTTTCTTTTTTACTGCTAAAAGCATGGTAAACTTTTAACTTTCAGCTCAGGAGTAAATCTTGAACCTGGCCTAATGATAGTTGAGTTATTTGTTTAGGACAGGGAGATGAGCTCAGGGCTGTTGACCAAGATGCTTTCCCATGGAGCAAGGAGCATTTTGAATTGGCTGCTTTACTCTTGCTAGCCCTGCAGTATTCTGCAAGACAGGGATATCAGAGCTGCTGTTTTCAGCGCCTCTCCCTTTAGCAGAGAACGTAGCCTGGACTTAAAAAGTTTTAGGCTCATCTCACCCTAGGACCTGCCATCCTGGTTTCCTACAAGAGATCAGAGTTCAGATGTGTGCACATGCCTGACCCTTCCCCAGAAGGACACAGTATGGAACTAAACTGGCAGGGTAGTGCATTCTCATAATCCAAACATTTGGGAGACTGAGGCAGGAGGATTTCAGTTTAAAATTTTATTTTTATTATATTTATTTATGGGTGTGTGTGTGTGTGTGTGTGTGTGTGTGTGTGTCTGTATTTGTGTAAGTATATGCCATGTGTGTGGGTACCTATGGAGGCCAGAAGAGGGCACTAGACTCCCTGGAGCTGAAGTTATCTGACTTCTTGACATGGGTGCTGGGAATGGAACTCAGGTCCTCTGGAAGAGCAGAAAGTGCTCTTTACTGCTGAGCCATCTCTCCAGCCTTGGCATTTTGCGTTTGAAGTCAGCTGGGCTATATAATGAGGACCCATCTCAAACACTCTGGAAAAAAAATCCAAATAAACACAGAACTAGAATTGTTCTATGGAGATTTCTCAGATTAGGACAAGGAGCATGGAGGCTGACTGACTTTATTTTGACAACTTCTGTTGTTAGCTTTGTGGCTATTGAGCTCTCTGCCAAGCCCCTTGGACAAGTGGCAAGTGTGGGCACTATTTGGCAATGTGCATTTCCTTCCTGTCCTAGAAGCTGTGGGAGAGAAGGAAAGGATAACATCACAGGTGAGGACTGCTTCTGATGTAGAGAGGAGGTAAACAGGCAATGGCTTTGCCATGTTCTAGGACCTTTTGGGGACTGCCACCCATTCCAGTGTTTGGAGGTGACACTGCATGGGAGTGAGTGCCCACAGGTAGGGAGGGCACAGTGAGGAGAGTGCCAGGAGAGACAGCATGGGAACACACTGGGGAAGGGCAGGTGGCATCCATGCATGGCTCAGTGGCTCCCCATGCATGGCTTGGTGGCTCTCCATGTGTGGCTTTGTGGCTATGCTAACATAAAGTCATGGTGGATGCCAGGGCCCACTGCAGAGCCTGCAAGGGGGAACTGGTAGGATGCTCTAGGACTGGACCTCACTCAGGTCCAAGTTCTTGGAGGGGCATTCCTCTGACCTTCCCACAGACTGAGGACATTAGTATGTCACCCTGTAGCAGAAGGAGCTATGGCTAAGAAGGTGAACCTTAAGAAACTAACCCTGGAGCCAGAGGCTCTGGGTTCAAATCCAACCTCAGTCATTGACTAGCTATATGACTTTGGACAAACTATTTAGTCTTTTCTGTATCTTTCTTTTCTTTTTGAGACAGGGTCTCATGTATCCCTGGCTCCCTTGAACTTGTCATGTAGCAGAGGATGACCTTGAATTTCTCATTCTTATTTATTTTTTATTTCTATTTATTATTTTTATTTTATGTGTATGCCTGTATTGCCTACATGTAGGTGAGTGCACCTGTGTCATGCAATGCCTGCAGAGGACAGAAGAGACTGTCGAATCCCCTGGAACTGGAGTTATGGACAGTTGTTAGCTGCCATGTGGGTGCTGGGATTTGAACCCAGGCCTTCTGCAAGAACAGTCAGTGTTAACTGCTGAGCCATCTCTCCAGCCCTGAATTTCTCATTCTTTTGCCTCTACTTCCCAAGTGCTGAGGTTACAGGCACATGCCCACACCCAGTTTCTATGGTGCTGGGGACTGAGCTTAGATCTTTGTACAAGCACTCTTAACAACTTAAGCTATGTCTGTAGCCCCTACTTTTTTTTTTTATCTTTAAATGGACAAAATCACAACTGAATGAATTAATATTTATAGGGTGGTGCTTAGATTCATAGGAAGTGCTACCAAAGTATCAGAGGCAATTTATTATGTATTCTGGGCTCAAATTCATGCCTGCTATGCCTACTGTATGTAGTAAGCATGTCCAGAATGGAGGGGTGGAGGAAACAGTCTCTTCATGTCAAGTGGTGTCTTAAGGAGGCTAAGCGCTGGCTCAGTTCCTAGCATTTCAGGCAGCAGGTTCTTGGCCAAGATCAGGCTGGATTGGTGCCAAAGCAGGGACTGGTACTTGGAACTGGAGAGTCCCAGGTTGGGTCCTGACACAGGGTCACCTAGATGCAAGACTGCAGCCAGTAGCTGGGGCTGGCCAGCTGTGGAGTTGAAAGGGTGACCTCCAGGTCCAGCCTATGGATCCATCGGGGTGTCATCTGACCTTCAGCTGGTCCTGGGGCTGCTAGGGCTGGCTTGTCATTTGTTCTCCAGCAGGCCCTATGGTGCGGGATTTGTCTGGCTTCCTGGAATCTTTTTACAGCTGACACCAAGGTCGGTCCTTCCTTCCTTCCTTCCTTCCTTCCTTCCTTCCTTCCTTCCTTCCCCTCCCTCCCTTCCCCTCCCTCCTCTCTCTCCTCTCTCTCTTAGTTTCTCTCTCTCTCTCTCTCTCTCTCTCTCTCTCTCTCTCTCTCTCTCTCTCTCAACAGGGTCTCATGTATCCCAGGCTGGCTCCCTCCCTTGAACTCACTACAGAGCTGGGGATAATCTTGAACTGATTCTTCTGCTTCTATCTCCCAAGTATTCTGGGTGCAGGGATTACGGGTGGTCCCCCTCTCCCCTCTCCTTTTTTTCTATTCTCCTGACTTAGCTTCCTGAGTATGGGGTTACAGGCCTGCACCACCATGGCCTGGTCCTGCATTTGCTATTAAAGAGCTACAAGCAGGGCATTGGGGACATCCAGTCTTAGGCACCTTGAGCAGAGGCATTCATGCTCAGCTGGTGGCTTTTCGTGGTCCATCTGAAATGTCTGTTTCCTTACATTATGGGTGTCTTTGCCTTGGGGACCAGAGGACTCTCCCTCATTGGCAGATGCTGGGGCCACATCCCCAGTTCTTTTTACTCTTTGAGAGAAACAGTAAGTTATTGTGATGGTTAGTTTTGTCAACTTGTCAATCTAGAACCACCTGGGAAGGAATCTCAATGAGGGATTGTCTAGGTCAAATTGGCTTTTGAGCGTGTCTGTGGGGAATTGTCTTGATTGTATTCATTGATGTGGGACAACCAAGGCTAAAACTGGGTGGCATCACTACCTGGGGTTAGGTCCTGGACTGTATAAAAAAAGGGAAATACACTTCAGTAAAGCTATTATAAAACAAGAAAATTTGGGCTGGAGAGATGGCTCAGCAGTTAAGAGCACTGATTACACTTGCAGAGGACTTGGGTTCAATTTCCTTCACCCAGTGGTGGCTAACAACCAAAGGTAACTCCAGTTCCAGGGGATCCCACACCCTCTTCTGACCTCCACAGGCATTGCATGACACAGGTGTACTTACACACATGCAGGCAATACACTTATACACATTAAAAAAAAACAACCCAATTATTTAAAAAAAAGAAATAGTAATTGAGCTCGAGTGGCCACTGATTGGTGAAGGCTGATCACGTGACACACGGGCCCTTAATCCCTAGGGTGTCTGGTGACTTTTGAAGTGGTAAGGGTGCGGGAGCTCCAGGATAATGATTTAACATCCTTGTGATTATGAGGTAAGACCTTTTGGAACATGTTAACTCAGCAGACCTCTGCCTTTCCTCAAAGTAAAAGCTAAGAATGTCATCACATAGCATCTGAAGCCCGCAGTACGGAGTTTCCTGCTTTGCTGTAATCTGGTGTTTCCAAGAATGCATTTGAAAAATGCCTTGATTTATGTCTTTCGTTCTGTTACTATAAAAATATGAGGTTATTTCCACATTGGAACCTATTATTTAGGGCAACCTCAATCTGTGTTCCTAGGCCATGGTCACTCATATTTGGCCCAGAATAAACTATCTCATTCCCTTTGAGGTGAGAGCTATGTTTTGTGTGGATAGAACCAAGAGTCAAATGCAGCAGCTGGAGGCCTTGGATGACACGTGACTAGAATGAGCCCACACACTGCAGCCAAGACAGCCCCTGGGCTTTCCCTATTTGTGACCCAGGGATTCCGGTTTTGCAGAAGCTGATTTGAGTCTAGGGAGTTGCCACTAGCAATGAAGGCTCTAACCTCGAACAAGGTCTGGCGTTTAGGTGGCCTGGTTTTCTTAGGCTTGCCTGCCTGGGTCCCCTTTTTATTTATTTTGTTTTTAAAATATTTTATTTATTATTTTTATTTTATGTGTATGAATGTTATGCCTGCATGTGGGTAAGTGCACCCGTGTTGTGCAATGCCGGCGGAAGACAGAAGAGGCCGTCGGATCCCCTGGGACTGGAGTTACGGACAGTTGTTAGTTGCCATGTGGGTGCTGGGATTCGAACCCGGGTCTTCTGCAAGAACAGTCAGTGTTAACCGCTGAGCCATCTCCCCAGCCCCAGGTCCCCATTTTTAAACAGACACAACCTGATAACCAGTGCTGCTGAGAGGCGTGGTTCCCATGCCTTTCTGGGTCTCTTCACTCCAGGTGAGCGAGGATGGATCAGGTCCGCTGTGGCTTAGGCTACCCACCCACGGCGGACTCAGTGCTATCTAGGGTCTTGGGAAAGGGTGACTTTTGGGGAACCGCCTCACAGTCTTTTGTAGACTCTGAAGGGCACACTCAGCCAAACTATGGAAATGAGTGTGTACGGCTGACCAGTGGCGCCGCACTCCGAGGCTAGCCCACCTGGGGGAGCTTCCCTTAGGAGATTCCACGCATTTTCTGGCTCCACTGGGCGACTGCAACTAGCCTTCGGAAGTGGAACTGCGTCCAAGCAGAGACGCGCAGGCGCACTCTCTGGGGAGCTGGTGGACGGGGCTGGCGGCTAGGGGGCGGAACCTGGTGGCCTTCCACGGGTGTGGTACCGGTGGGCACGAGCGCGTGTCCGGGCGGGTGTGGTAGCAACCCCGAGGCCCACGGGACTGGACGCCCGAAGCGCGCTGTTCGGGGCGAGGCCGCGGGCTGGGAGTCACATCCGGCGGGGGCGGGACTCGCGGATCCCGGAAGTGCGGGCGCAGCTGCAGAGAGTCCGCGGTGGCGGCGCCCGGCAGGTGAGCGCGGCTGGGGAGGGTCCCGGGCGTGCGGGCCGCGTTGGGGGCGTTGCCGGCCGAGCTCCGGGGGCTCCCGCCTGCCGCCCGCCCGGCTGAGGCTGGCGATTGGGCACGAGGGGCGCGTGACTTGCCGTGGCCGGCGCCACAGTCGGCTCCGCCGTGGGAGGGAGGAAGGCTGGTTCCGTAGGTCGCCACGGCCCAGTCCCTAGCACCCCTCTATTGACTACCCCGCTGCCCCTCGCCCCGGTGTCTGAACATCCCATGGTCACTGAGTCTTCAAAAAGACCTCTTTGCCGGTTGTACATTTGGGGAAACTGAGGCCTAAGTGCGTCTGGCTCGCTCCGCGGGTAGTGTTGAAAGGATTCCGGCCTTTGGTTTGCTGGCCTGTTGTCTTTTCCCCCCAGGGTAGTGAGAGGTTGGGCTCTGTTCTTACCCTCTCTTCTGAATCCCGACTTGGACTGCCCAGCGTGGCCAAGCAGTCCATACTCCTGGGCCACTCAGTTACAAAGGGACAGGTGTACATGGTCCCAGTATATCCCTGTTTCCACTTTATTTTCCCCTCTGAGCCGGCTGGGGGAAGGTGTTCCCTGGGGCTGTGTTGTGAGTTCCTGGCAGAGTTGACTATACCACAGGGTCATAGCTCCTGAGTGCAGGCAGGGCTTTGTCAGCTAGACCTTGTCATCGTGCTAGGATCATCTACCTTGAGCCGGGGGTCCTCACAGTGTCCCAGGTCTCAGGCCCTTTTCCTCCTGGTTCATTGTTGCCTGCCTCTTACCCAGGAGTCTCTACTCAAGATGTGTCACTCTGACTCGAGTTCTGTGACTGTCACCTTACAAGCTGGTAGTGACTGAGGACTTAAGAGACTTCTTTGGCTGAGGTCCAGAGCTGCAGCGCTGGAGGAACCTGGTGTGGGCATTCTGGGTGGGACTGAGAGCTGAGGGTGAAAATCAGGTCGCTGAATTAAGTCTTTGTTTTTGACCATCAGTCACAGTGCCCAGAAAAAACTTCCTAGTTTATCTTAGAAATCTGGCCCAGGGCCTTTGTAATTTCCATTAAGTAGAAAACATGAAGGACTGCTTTAGTGGGGCAGTTTCTGGTGGCTGGGTGCTCTGATTGCTTGGGAGGCAGCCCTGTGCTGGGTGCTGTCCTTGGGGCACTCTGAACAGACTGCATACTGAGTTGGTGATGATCCCAGTCTAGGGAGTTGTAGAGATGCTAGATAACTTGGCTGTTGTCAGCCCGTGAGTGGCAGAGTTGGGATTTTTAACCCTCTTGTCTCTTCAAAGCAAATGTTCCTTTAGCCTCTGTTATAGTACCTCCCCGATTCCTTAGTTTGCCTGGTGGAGTGGAGCTTAAAAATTTTCTGTGATGCCTGTTAAAAATACAGAGCCCCACCTCTGGAGATTCTTGTGATAGTATCTGGAGGGGATCCCAGGAGGCTATTTTTAACACACATGCTGAGTGATTCTGATCTTAACACAAACTTGTAGAACTGCTGGGCCACTGGTGGCTTGGAAGTGACATGATTACTAAAGGCTCTTGTCACTTTTGCTTATTACTTGGATGCTAAGGTGCCATTAAAAGGTCTTTGGAATAAATTATTTTTAAAAAATCACATGAATCATTTCTGGACACTGTTGGCCAGTGCAGTGGGGTTTTCCCAGACTGACCTAATGAGGTCATTGAAGACCTTGTTTTAGTCCAGTTAGATCTCTTTTGTGGTGTAAATGTGATAGAAGTTTTCTCTTGGGATCTGGAGTTGCTGGAAGGTTCTGATTTGTCCTTAGATGCTGCCCTGTGACACCCAAGTTTCCATGATGGCCAGTCTTGCAGGCTTTAGAGGTTTTTCTGTGTATCAGGCGCCCCCTCCATCCTCTCATCTGCTTTCAGTAGCCACATGGAGGACTGAGTGAATACCAAACAGGTTTGTCTTGATTGAGCTGGGGCTGACAAGCCAGGCCCTGGGGCTTAGGATGGGTAGGAGAAGGCAGAGTCTCCACTATGAACTTCTAAGCTGTAACACCAGCTTACTCCTTTGAAACCCTGACAATAACTTTGAATTCTACTGCAGATTTATCCGGTAAATGAGTAAAAGGAGCAGACTCAGCATTGCCCTGTTACTGTGTTACTTCCTTCTCCTGCCCCACAGACAGTGACTTCTATTTAAATTTCTTTCCAAACAGAGGACTTAGGTGTTAGGTACTTTTTCTCTGTTCAGCTGCCTGCCAGAGCAATTTAAAGGGGAAAGGGTTTCCTTTGGCTCACGGTTACAGGGCACAGCCTGTTGTGCAGGAAATTCATGACTGCAGGAACTGCAGGTGGCTGGACACACTGCATCATAAACAGGAAACAGTGATGGATGCTCAACTCACTTTCTCCTTTTTTCAGGGGTCTAACTGGTAGCCCTGGCTGATCTGAAACTCCCTATATAGACCACTCTGATGTCAACTCACAGAGACCCTCTTGTATCTGCCTCCTGAGTGCTAGGATTAAAGGCTTGTGCCACCATGCCTAGCTTACTTCAGTCTGTGGAATGGTACTGTCTGGGGTTAAAGTAGAGCTTCCCACCTCAGTTAACCAAATCTAGATAACCCTTCTCTGGCATGCTCAGAGGCTTGTCTCCTAGGGGATCATAGATCCTGTCAGATTGACAGTATTAGCAGCCACACTTTAATTAATTTACAAGTCAAGATCTCACTATGTAGCCCTGGCTTACCTGGAACTCTACATAGACCAAGCTGGCCTCAAACTCACAAAGATCTGCCTGTCTGCCTCCCAAGTGCTAGTATTAAAGGCATGTGCCACCAAGCTGGTATACTTTTTTTTTTTCCTAAGACTGAAACTTTAAAATATTATAAATTTGATTATATTACTTCTGTTATCATTACCACTTAATATAGATGTATTAACAATTTCTGAAAGCTTATTTCTGTGGTAAAATTGAATAAATAAGTATACCATAATCATTATTAGAATTGCTACAAGACATTTAGAAAAATTGTTTGAGGGGCTGGAGAGATGGCCCAGTGGTTAAGAACACTGACTATTTTTGCAGAAGACTCGGGTTTGAATCCCAGCATCCAAATGGCAGCTAACAACTGTCTGTAACTCCAGTTCCAGGGGATCCGACAGTCTCTTCTGTCCTTAGGCATTGCACGACACGGGTGCGCTTACCTATATGCAGGCATAACACTCATACACATAAAAATAATAAATACATTATTATTAAAAAAATTGTTTGAGCCTGTATAACGGGTTGTCTTATTGGGAAGAAAACACCAGAATAGGCTAGACTTTCTTCCTATAGCAAGCTCAAATTGTGTCAGACAAGGTGTATTTTCTTTTTTTTTTTTTTTGAGATCGTATATCCTATAGCCCAGACTCTGAATTCAATTTGTAGCAGAGGGACCTTGAACTTCTGACCCTCCTGCCTCTGCCTCCCAAGTCTCCAGATGATAGGCATGTGCCCTCACTCTGGGCTTATGTGGTACTGGGGATCACACCCAGGGCTTCATGCATCCTAGCAAACTCTCTACCAATGGAGCCACATCCCCAGCCCCAGAGGACTTATTTTATATGATTTTAATGTTTAAAATTGGTTGCCACTTGTGTTATGCCCCAGGATATGGTGTATCTTGGTAAATGTTCTGTGGACACTTGAGAAAAAAGTGTATTCTGCAGTTGACTGGAGGGAGTGGTTAAGTCAAATTGGTTGGGAGTATTGCTTCAGTCTTCTGTGTTCTTACTTTCTCTTATCAGTTATTTATTTTTGACTTGTTTATTTTTATGTGTATGATTTTTTTTTTTTTTGGTCTTTTTTTGAGACAGCGTGCCTCTGTAGCCTCAGCTGGCCTGGAACATGCTATGTAGACCAGGCTGGCCCTGAACTCACAGAGATCCACCTGCCTCTGCCTCCCGAGTGCTGGGACTAAAGGCGTACGTACACCACCACACCTGGCATATATGAATGTTTTTCCTGCATGTGTATAAGTATACCCATGCATGCAGTGCCCTTAGGCTGAAGTGGGTGTCTGGTCCCCTGGAACTGCCATCCATGTAGGTGCTGGGAACCTAACCTTGGTCCCCTGCAAGAACAGCCAGTGCTCTTCACCTCTGAGCCATCTCTCCAACCCCTCTGTTATTATATTATTATTGTTGTTGTTTTTGAGACAGGGTCTCCCTGTAGCCCCAGCTGGCCTGGAGCTTACTATGTAGACCAGGCTGGCCTTGAACTCACAGAGATCCACCCACCTCCCAAGTGCTGGGATTAAAGGCATGTGCCACCATGCCTGGCAGTTAAGCATTCTTTAAGGTACATAGATTCCAATAAATCAAAGAGATTGCCTTCACATCAGGATTTATGCCTGTAATTTGGCAGGCTAACACAGTAGGATCAGGAGTTCCAGGTTAGCCTTAGCTACATAGCAAGTTTTTCAGGCCAATCTGGGGGCTACATGGGACCCTTGTTAGCTGTCATGTGGGTGCTAGGATTTGAACCCGGGTCTTCCACAAGAACAACCAGTGTTCTTAACTGCTGAGCCATCTTTCCAGGCCCAGTTATTATTTTTTTAAAAAAGATTTATTTAATTGTGTCTGTGTGGGTTGTACGTGTGAGTGTAGGTGCCTGTTGAGGCCAGAGGCATTGGAGGTAGAGGTGATGTGAGCTGCCCAGTGTGGGTGCTGGGAACTGAACCTGGGTCCTCTGCAAGAGCAGCACACACTCAACCACTGAGCCATCTCTCCAGCTGCTGTTATGAGTTATTGAGAGAGGGCATTGCATCTGTCCACAGTATGCTGAGGGCAGAGGGTTCTTTTGCTCCATTCAGATGAGACTAGACTAGGCAAGGTGGAGCTGGCTCCCTTTGTGTCAGCACTCTGAGCTTGGCGTGTCAGGCACCTTTCATTTTTAGTGTTACAGGTGTAGGTCAGTGGCCCAGCACTTAGTATCTGGTTCTTTAGCTCCTAGCCAGGTGTGTGGGACCCTCAGCTCTTCATGTTAGGACTCTGGGCTGCTCCTCAGTTGTGGGAACTAGTGACTTTCACAGGTCTTGAACTCTACTGAGGCCGAGGCTTGCCGCTCTTCTGTGGTCTCAGTTCCCTGTGCCTCTTGCCTTTTGTAGTCTGCTGTCACAGCCCTTCCCTTTCTGCAGTCTGCTCTCACTGTCTGCCATCTTCTCAGCACCTCCCAAGTCCTTCACCCTTTTCATCTCTGATTTCTCTTCTCACTCTCTGCGCCTGGCCACTCTGGAATTCTGCTGCCTTCTAGCTGCCACTGGTGTGGGAACTGGCAGCCCTAGGGGTCACCTGTCTTTCATGCAGTCAGCTCAGCTCACCCTCCCTGTGGACAGTAAGACCACTCTCCAGAGGCTTTCTTCAGACCTGTGTTGCAGTGGGGGGACGATACCCAGGAGGCAGGTTTCCCAGACTGCCTCCAGGGAGATGAGAGCAGCTCTGCTTACACAGCCAGTCACACATGTTCACCTACTGGGTTGAGAACTGCTGCTTTAAGGTCCCCCGTGGTGAGGTCCAGAGCAGCCATGGACTGGGTTATCTGGGGTTGCTATAGGGGTTCACCTAAGGGTCCTGAAACTGTAGGAGCTGAAGCAGAGCCTCCCAAGGTAAAGCTCTTCTTGATGCTGTGGTATTGACAGCTGTATGGTTCTTCCTGGCCAGAACAGAATCACCCTGGGGCTCCCTTGACTAGTTGGGTCTCCTCCAGGAGATGGTGGCTATACTGGAGTCTCTCCTGTGAAGCCATAAAGGTTTTAAAACACCACGATAGTCAGCTTGAGGAATTGCAGGAGCAGCTGTCCCTGTTGGAACTTGAGGAGCAGCAGCCACAGTGTTCCTCACAGCCCTGTCTCACCTTGGGAACCCAGAAGGTTAATGGTAGCAGTTCTGATTCCCCCACTTTCCCTGCTTTGCTTAAGGCATTTGCCAGTGCTGTTCTGAGAATTAGCATTCTTCACCATGCTCACTCCCCATCCATTCATCTGTCGGGGATTTGGTCCTTTGTAGTCTGTCTCAAAAATTCTCACCATTTCTCCTTGGAGTGTGTGTGTGTGCGTGTGCGTGTGTGTGTGTGCGTGTGTGTGTGTGTGTGTGTGTGTGTGTGTGTGTGTGGTGTGCACAGTCCATAGGCCATTATGCATGGGTGGAGGTCAAAGGACAACAGTGGTGCACAGCCCTGGCCTTCCTCCTTTGCTGCCTGCTGCTGTATTGCCAGGCTTGCTTGCCCACAAACTCCCGGGAGCTTCTGGGGATTCTGCTTTCTCCGCCCATCTCACGGAAGGAGTGCTGGGATTGATGTGGCTTCTCGGGATTCTAACTCAGGTCCTCAGGCTTGCCCAACAAGAGCTTTACTTGCTGAGCCGTCCCCAGCCCCTCATTGTAGTTTAATCGGGTTTTGGTTTTGTGAAGTTCCATTATTACAGGCACTCGCATTTGTATTATATTTCCACAGCAAATTGACCTGTATTATGAAATCCCCCTCTTAATCCATGGAAATATTCTATGCTGAAATCTACTTCATCTCATGTTAATATAGCAAGCCTTGTGTTTTAAAATTACTGTTAGAGTCAGGAAGCTTCCAACTACCTGTAACACCAGTTCCAGGGATCTGATACCCTCTTCTGGCCTCCAAGGGCACCTGCACACACTTGACGTCAAATACACTAACACACATACACATAAATAAAAATGAAAATAAATCTTTAAAAAAGTCAGTGAAGCTGGGTGTGGTGGTGCATGCTTTTAATCCCAGCACTGGGAGGCAGAGGCAGGCAGATCTCTATGAGTTTAAAACCAGTCTGGTCTACATAGAAAGTTCCAGGCCAGCTGGGGCTACAGCTGTCTCAAAAGACCAAAAATAAAAAGCAAACAGATCCACAGGACCCGTGTCAAAAGCTGGGCATGTTGACAAGAGCCTGTAACCCCAGTGCTGGGTGGGGTGGAGATAAAAGAGTTTCTGAAGCCCATCGTCAGCCAGCCTCGCTGAGTGATGGGCTTCACATTCACTGAGAGACGCTGTCTCAGAAAACAAAGGTGGAGAACCTCTGAAGAAAGATGCTTGAGTCAAGCTGTAACTTCCACATGCACACATGCGTGCACAGGTGCACACATAGGAACATGCATCACATACACCACACCATACACATGCACACACACAATAAATAAATGTTGGTGAGGATATGCACAGAATCGAAGCCCCTGTGGAATTTTGGTGGGAATGTAAAATGGTGCAGCCCCTGTGGGGAACAGTACAGTAATTCCTCAGCAAATTAAAAGTTACCTTATGACCCAGCAGTTCTGCTTTTGGGTTTATACCCAAAGGAATTGAAAGCAGGAACTCCAGTAGCTGTTTGTGTATATTCATAGCAGTCTTGTTTGTGGTACCTGAAAGGTGGCAGCCACCCAGCAACCTTGCACTGAGTGCAGAGCAAATGCCAGGTGACCAGAGAGTCTGACACTTGGTAGAGGATGAACCACGGAAACGTTCTGCTGAGCAAAAGGTGGTCCTCCCAAAGAATCAATTTTTGTATTTTAGAGACAGGATCTTACTATGTAGCCCAGGCTGGCCTTGAACTTAGAAATCCTGCCTCAGCTTCCCAGAGTGATGGGATTCCAGGCATGAGCTACCATGCCTGTCTGTATGATTCTTCTATGCTGTTTCTAGACTAGTTTGATTCGTAGATTCAGAAAGTAGCCTGGTGGTTGCCAGGGTAGGGGGCTGGGGAGTTAGTATTTAATGGGTGCAGAGATTCAGTGTGGGGTCATGGGAAATTTCTGGAGATGGATGGATACCACAAGGTAAAGGTAGTTAAATGTCAAAAACTATACACTTGAAAATAGCTAAAATGGGACTAGTGAGATGGCTCAGTGGGTGCCAAGCCTGGTGATCTCAGTTCATTCCCCAGATCCCATGTAGTGGAAGGAGAGAACTGACTCCCAACAAATTGTCCTCTGACCTCCACACATGTGCCATATGCATACCTGACCCCCCTATACACACCCCCACTAAGTAGAAAGAAAATGTAATAAAAAACCTTGTATACTTAAAAATGGTTAAAATGGAGCTGGCAAAGTGGTTCAGCCAGTAAAGGTGCTTGCTGCTTGGCAACCTAAGTTTGATACCCAGATCCCAAACAGCAGGGGGAACCGACTCCCGTGGGTGGGTTTCTGGCCTGCAGATGTGTACCGTGACACACTAAGTAAATACAAATTATTAAAAAAATTAAATAGTGACTAAAGTGGTTACACTTAGGCAGAGATTAAAAATCATGGCATGTCTTTACAATCTTTTAAACTTTTTATATTTAAAATGGGTTTCTCATAGGTAGCATACCTAAGCTTTCTAAAAAACCAGTCTTACAGCCTTTGCCTTTTAATTGAGTGCATTGGGATCTTCCATCTTGCTACTTGTTTCATCTGTCTCATGTTCTTTGTTCCCTTCTTCCATTTTTCGTGTGACTTCTTGGGAATCGAGTCATTCCTGGCCTCCTGTGTTGGTTTATCAGCCATAACACTTCTTTCTAGTGGCTGCCTGAAGACTGCAGTGTGCTTGTTCCTTATCTGTTTCAGGAGGTCTGTGCAGCTTTACCTACAGCCTAAGAGCCCAGCAGCGCTGTCCTGTGTGCCCCCCCGCCCCCGTGCTGTCTTCACACACATGACCTTACTTCCACATGCTATGAATCCCACAAAGCATTGTTACTGTCTTTTGTTTCATACAATGACTTGCCATGTAAGGAGATTAAAAAGAAAAGGATACATGTTTTGTATCTACGTGTTTGCTGTTTCTGGCGTTGTTTATTGCTCCTGGATCCAGCTCTCTATCCTATTTCATGTCCCTTCTGACTTGCAAGTTTCCTCAAACATCTCCCATAGTACATTCTGTTGGTGACAAATCCTTTCAGCTTTTGGATGGCTAAGTTTAGTCTCTTTTGGCTGTGGTTTTGCAAGACATCTTCTCTGGGCCTGGAGCTCTAAGAGGACTTTTTTTTCAGTTCTTTAAAGGTGCTGTTCCAGTGTCTTCTACTTTGTTTCTTGGGGTCATCTGTTGCTGTTGTAATTTTTGCTCATAATGCTTAAGTAAAACAATGTTTTGTTCATAATGTTTCTTTTGCACCAGCTGATTTTCTTATCACTAGGCTTAAGCAGTTTATTTATGTATTTATTGTATTTATATAAATAAAAATACATAAATAAAATATATATGTTTTGAGGCAGTGGGCATTGAACCCTAGGCTTCATGCGTACCAGGCATGGGCTCTGCCACTGAGCAATTTAATTTAATCCCATCAGGTAATTTAATTATATCATGTTTTGGGATTCTTTTGAGTTTTCTTTTTAGATCTGTGGGTTTATAGCTTGCATTTTTCAGCTAGTAATTCTTCAAATATCTTTCTCTCCCCTTTCTCTCCTCTCCTTTGAGGACTTTGGTTATTCATGTAAGCGTGTTGGCGGTTAATCCCCAGCTTTCTCCTGTGTTTTTTTTCTTTGTGGTTTATTTTGGATAGTTTCTGTTTGGATTGTTTCTGCTGCTGCTGCTGCTCCTGCTCCTCCTTCTCCTCCTCCTTCTTCTCCTCCCCCTCCTCCTCTTTTTGAGGCAAGCTATCCCTGCAGACCAGCCTGGCCTTGATCTCACAGAAATCTGCCTGCTTCTGCCTCCCAACTGCTGGGATTAGAGGTGTGCACCACCTTGCCTGACTGGATAGCTTCTTCAGAATCTAATCTGATGACTTTCCTGTCCAGCATACATTTTATCACATACATTGTAGTTTTTATCTCTAGAAGTTTGTTTTAGGCCTTAAAAAATACTGTCCAAGTCTACTTACTGTAATCAACATTTTCGTGTCTTGAACATATGGAATATGTTGTAGTTAACTATTTTAGTGTCTTTGCTTGTTAGCTCTATGCATGCTTGTATGTTTGTATATTTGGGCATGTGTGTACTGTGAGTATGTGGCAGTCAGAGGCATCTTTAGGGACTTGGTTTTCTCCTTCCATCATGTGGGTCCCAGAGATTGAACTCAGATTGTCAGGCTTAATGGCAGGGACCTTTTACCCACTGAGCCATCATGCCAACCCAGATAGTTTTATTATCTATCTATATAATTTCTGGGTCCATTTTATTGATTGTTGTTACAGATCCTTTCTTTTTGCTGATTTTATTATTATTATTTATTTATTTATAGCTTTTTTTGTTGTTTGTTTTTTGTTTTTGACTTTTTGAGACAAGGTTTCCCTGTAGTCCCAGCTGACCTGAACTCACTATGTAGACCAGGCTGGCCTTGAACTCATAGTGACATGCCTGCCTCCCGAGTGCTGGGACTAGAGGTGTGCACCACCACACCTGGCTTATTTATTTATTTATTGAGACAGGGTCTCACTATGTGACCCTTGTTGTCCCAGAACTCACTGTGTAGACCAGGCTAGTCTTGAACTTAGAGATTCACCTGCTTCTGCCTCCCAAGTGTTGGGATTAAAGGAATGTGCCACAACATGCAAACTCTTTGGTAATTTTTGATTGAATGTCAGAAGTTTTAGAATTTTGTTGAATTTTTTTTTTTAATGTTTCTTTGAGACAGGGTCTCCCTATAGCCCCAGCAGACCTGGAACTCACTATGTAGACCAGGCTGGCCTTGAACTCAACAGAGATCCACCTGCCTCTGTCTCCCTATTGGGATTAAAGGCGTAAAGCACCATGTCCAACTGAATATTACATTTTTAATTTTTATAAATCTTAGGGTTGTTTTGAGACACTGTTAAATTACTTGGAAACACTTTGAACCTTGTTAGCTAGGGTCAGAATAGCCTTTAGATCAGAGCTACTTTCCCTACTACAGAGAGTGCTTGTGTGCTCCAGCAGTGGCCTTTCCATGAGGCCTTTCCACCTACACTGGGCCTCCTGAGTAGAGCTAGCTGGGGCCTGGGACCCTCTGCAGATTTCTGGGGTTTTCTTTCTATGTGGCTTCTGTGTGGACCCTCCACCCCCCAATTCTCTGTCTGCCCTATGAAGGCTGGCTTCCTTGGCCTTCCTGGACTCCCAAGTCCTCTTTCCAACTCCCAAGCTGTGCCTTGAGACTCTGTAAGGAGTAAACTGCAGGTGACCCAAATTACCTTGTCTGTTTCTCCTCTGAGCTCACTCATCTGGACTGCCCTGATGTCCAGTATTTGAAAGCTATTCTTCATTTTGTTTTGTCTGGCTTTTTAGTTGTTTGAGGTTGTATGTCTGTGTGTGTCTGTGTGTGTCTCTCTGTGTGAATCTGGTCCCTGATTTTTCATGTTGGCCCAAAGTAGAAGTCCCTTAAGCACTATTGGTGCCTCCTGGTGTGTGTTCCGCAGTGAGCTGGGTGCTGGGATGCAGATGTGAGTGAGACACAGGCAGCTTCGATTCTTGCTGGAGAAGCTTGCTGGCTCCCTAATAATACATGATACATGATATTATGGTATTTACAGAGGACATGGATTCTTTGGGAAGAATGATCAAGGAAAGCTTCATAGAGTTGTGACATTTGAGGGATAAGCAGGAAAAGACAATTCCAGACAGAGAACGGAACACAAAGGCAAGGCCTTGTGTACTGTGGATTCCTAGGGTCCCTGTCTTATTGACTTGGGTAGGTCATTATTTGTTGAGTGACTGGAAGTGTGTTTCCTGCTAGGAGAAGGTTGCACATGAAAATTTGGGGTGGGGTGAGTAGTCCGTGGGTGTGGTGGCAGGAGAACTGGGTGGAAAAGGAAGTTCAAGGACAGCTGATCATCTTGTGTCAAGCCAAGGTACACATTTGGATGCAACACCAGGGCACTAGGGAGCCGTGGAAGGCTTTATATAAAGTCTGGCCATGAGAACTTCTGAGTATTCTCTGGAAGCCCCAGGGCATGTTGAAGAGGGCTGAGTCCTTGGAACCCAGCTTCCAAAGAGGCTGGCCCCTGGTGACAGCCACCTTCTGCCTATTTGGTGGTGGCCTTTACTGGTCCTTGCCAGAGTCAGAAGTGGATATCAAGAGACTCTGACTCCTTTTTTCTTTTTGTGTGCCTCTCCTGTTACCCTCCTTCAACGCATCTGTCTGCTTATGAGTCTGCTCGTCCTAGAAGTTCATGGGGGCAGACTTGGCACTGGTGGGAAGTATACTCTGCAGGTACCCTGTCTTCTACCAGCCTGGGAGGGCCAGAACAGTAGTCTCATGGTCATGGACTTTGAACAGATACACCTCATGACTGTCCTGAGTGTGTCTTGGCCTTGACCTTCATCTTGATCCTTCTGGAAGGGACGATTGAATCTGTCTGCTCAGCTTGTGCTATCTAGCATAGAAGTGTGATGTGGGTGGATGGACAGTGTATTTGAGTCCTTTCTGAGCTGTCTGAACAGCCAGGACATGGCAGAAATGAATGGAAGTCTGTGCCCAGTCATTGAGGATGATTTTCTTTCAAGTTAGAGCCACAGGCCAAGGAAGGAAGAGAAGGAACAGGACCCACCAAGCAATTGGGTGTTTCTGTCAGGAGCTTTGAAGAACTGACCACGTATTCAATCACCTGTTTCTTGGCGGTTCTGTTGCCTGATGTTGAACGCTATTGATCTGGTCTTATCCGGCTCTCGACTTCTGTCACTCTGTTGACAGAGGCTGTCTCTAGAGGAATCTAAGTTCTTGTTTTCAGAGTCCACGTGGGAAGTGCTGAGTGCAGAGTTATGACTGTATGACCTGGAGCTGTGCCAGCTTAGTCATGGCGAGCCAGCAATGCCCACAGAGACCACAGCATTAGACCTTGCAGGTACTAACTTATTTCATCCTTATTCAAGTCCCCTAGGGAAGAAACTGAGGCCCAGGGAGGCCCAGCCAGTGAATGACTGAGCACCAGGGCTGTCATCTTTCTAGATGCTAGGTCTGCTGTACAGAGCTGAGATCTTGGGGAGACATGGCTCCTGGTACCACTGGGATCTGGGCCCACTGTCCCTGACTGAGGAACTTGGACTTTAGCCTGAGTACTGACTGGTAAAGGATCTCGGGTCCTACAGTAGAGTTTGCTGAGGACTGTGCTGTTGGTTCTAAACACAGTCTAACAGGCCCTGCTCCTTGGAGACTGGTTGAAAGCTGACTATAGTAATGACTGTGTCCCCAGAGCTGAATGCTGGTTACAGACTTGATGGCCAGACAGTATTGTGCATGTGAAAAGGGTGGGCTCCCTGCCCAACTGATCTGGCTGAACCTCAGTCCCTCCTTGGGCGGCTGCTGGAGGACACCGAATGTGTTGTAGCCCAGTTTTCTCCTCAGTAGAAAGAGGAAGCACCAAGGCCGCTCCATAGTGACTCTACAGTGAATGCCTCAATGGTGGGCAGGGACTGCCTGTGATAACTCTGTGGCTAGTGAGCACTGTTACAGAGCAGCAGGGACTGGCAGGCTGATGAACTCTCGAGGCTCTAGAGGGGAACCAAGACATAGATGGTAAGCTGGGTTTGGCCCCCTCACTCTTTGCCCTGCTGATAAGATGTCACAGCTGAAATGGGAGTAGAAGAGTCGGACTTCGGGTGGAGGATCAGGGTCAGCAGATGGGGAGAGCTTAGGGCAGTAGTCTCCAAGCGTCTAGCCTGCTCTGGGCAGGAGAATGGGAAGAGCTGGATGGCCCCAGGGAAGCCAGAGGGAGCTGAAGCAGGTTTAAAGAAAGATCAGCCCAGAAGTGCTGAGCAGTTATTGTAAGGAAGAGGCTTTGGAGGTAAAGATTAGTTTGGAGCCTGTGGCAGAGCAGTGATACATGGATCGTGCTCCTAAGAGATGTGGGAACACTCTCTGGATGAAACATGAGGGTTGGACAGCCAAGTCAGGGCCACCCATAGGTGTGAGCTGGCCCTCTGGGTTGTTGGGAGAGACTTTGAGAAGTTGATGGAAATGGTGAATAGAGGGAAGGGTGCCTGGTTTAGGGGAGAGAGAAACTGGAGATGGGGTACCCAGAGTGCAGGTGAGATTCAGCAGGTTTAGGAGGGCTGTCCATAGCACATAGGCTGGGTCATGAAAGGAAGATAAGGAGTCTGTTAAGATTAGGCCTCTGCAGTCCAGTCTCTGCTGGTGGGTGCCTAGCCAGCTCTTTTGCCCAGGAGTGGGCAAGCCTGGTTGGTATCTGAGGTGGGTATCTGAACTTATCTGGCACTCTTGAGGGCTCTACACCTGGCACAGTGAACTCCTACAATGCCACATTTGGGGGCCCTGCCTACAGGCAAGGTGTGGGGGGCAGGTGGAGTTTTTCAGTATGTCTGCAGAGTAGTGGGTTGTGTAAATGTTTATATACAGGTGGCAGTTTCCCTTCATGTAGCCCCATCCTGATTCTTTTATCCCCCTCAATGTGTCCATGCTTCTGTTTGCAAACTTGTGTTTGTGGACTTCTGTTCACATTGATGTGGAGCCTCTTCTGGAAAGCCACACCCTGGGGCTGTGCTCTGGGCTCAGCTGGGTTCAGAGTCCTTTGATGTGTACCTAGATGGAGGCCTGGCAAGGGTGATAGGCAGCATTTGTAATCATAAACTGTGAAGGTGTTGGAATTATCATGACCCAGTGCCTGCCTAGCACCTTTAGAAATTGTTTCCATTCTCATCACATCCTTCTGACTCATGAGACAGTAGCGACAGATGAGAGGTAGAAGGAGAAAGGTTGAAAAAGTTGCCAGCAAAAGTCAGGCTGGGATTGAAATCTAGAAATATTGACTGTAAAGTCCTGCTTCCCCTTCATGCTGGGAGGAATGTCCAATTCCCAACCCTTGTATTGCTTAGAAAGAGTGAAAACTGAGGCTGGCAAGATGGCTCAGCAGGTAAAGCACTTGCAGTGCAAACTTGGTGACCTGAGTTTGATCTCCGGAACACATGTAAAGGTGAAAGGAGAGAACCAGTTCCACCAAGATGTCCTCTGTCCACTTACCACACCAAGGCATTCATCATACACACGTCATCATCATACTAATAAAGTTTTTTAAAAAGTGAAAACCGGTTGAGAGGTGGTTGAGAGGTGTTGTTCAGTAGTACAGCACTTTCCTAGCATGGTGGTTATCTTGATCATCACCCAGATGGAATCTAGAATCACCACAGAAAGAAATCTCCCAGCACGTCTGTGAGAGATTATCTAGATGAGGTTAATTGGTCTGGGAAGACACACCCTAAATGTGAATGATACCATTCCATGAGGTGTGGTCCCAGACTGAATCCAGAGAAGGCAAGCTGAGCACCAGCAGCCCCTGCTGCTGCCCTCTCTGCCATGACCCACTGACTCCCCTGGAACTCTGAGCCAAAGTGCTTCCTCAAGTATATACCTTTTGTCAGGTATTTTTTTCGTGCATTGACATGGCTAATGCTTCTAGTTTTCATGAATGTAGTGCAGACAGAGGGCCCATAGACGTTCCCTTCTGTGACTTCTGGGGATCAGGCGAGCAGATCCGTGCTTGCATCTTCCTGTTGTCTCCTATGGGAGGCCGGGGGGACCCATACTTGGATCCACAGCTGGACTTATTCTAGGAAAGGAAAACTAGAGCAGGTCAACCAATATTTGCTCATTAAGCAGCAGGATTAAGAAGGTTTCCAAGGCAACAAGCAGGAGCCTTTGCTGTCAGGGGTAGGTAGGGCAGGTCCAGCTTCCTCTAACACTTGCAGATAGAACACTGTAGGTTGCTACAGTAATAACTTCTTGTATTATCGGTGGATGTGGGGAATCTGTAAGAAACTGAGGGATTTCAACACTCCTTGTAGTGTGATGTTGGACTGGAAATCACTGGCAAGTAAGTATTGGCTGGTGATGGTGAGGGCAGGGATGGGAGCTGGGCGCACAGAGCCCCATCACAGAGCCGCGCTGGATTCAGTAGCAATAGCTGCTTGTCTTGGAGTAGTGCATCCCAGGATTTCAGGAGTCTCCCCTAACCATCTCATTACTCCCAAGAGGCAGGGTGACTGGTATTTGGTGCTCAGGAGCTTGCAGAATGTTTTTAGGGTGCTTGTCAGGACCATATAGCTATGCAAGGGGGCTAGCATGTCCCATTTCCCAGGTAAGGGACCTGAGGTTAAGGGACTTGATGGAGGTCACACAGTAATGTGGAATCAAAGCATGAACCTAGGTCACCTGTCCCTGGTTCTGCTTTTCTCTGAGTCCTGTGGTGGGCCAGGGGGCATGAACTGGTTAGAGCTGACAGGTGCAGGAGCGCCAGCCCTACTCTACACTGCCTCATGGTCTACGAAAGGCTGCATGGTGCTTTCTGGCTTTCCTTTCTCCAGTTTGTTCAGGATAGAACCTCTGGCTGTTCAAAGCTTTATTTTGTACTACACAGCCCTGGCAGAGGTTGTGGAGTGACAGTCATGGGCACTGCTGCTGGTGTTTGTTGTGAACAGACCCTAAGCCCTGTTCAGCACCCTGTGACCTCTCCCTGAGTTCTGTGGCCTCCTACTGGAGTATGGCCAGAAATAATACTTGCCTTTGGCCTAAATCCACAGGCCCTAATCTGGCTTTGCATCTCACTATCTGTACCAGATCATGGCTCCTTGTTCAAAGCATGTGGAATGGTTTTGTTAAGATAAAAAGCCATGAAGACAAGGCCAGACAAGCAACAGGGCCGGATGGCCAGGGGTAGACTACAAGGTGAGGCATGATCCTGCTCCTTAGCCTGTGTTCCTCCCCCATCCCCACTCAGCATGTGGTGTGTCATGTCTTGGGCTCCCTCCCCACAGCTCCCAGCTTTTCAGTGATCTGTCATTCCCATATGTGTGGTCAGCAAAGGACATGTGTCAGTTTCAGGTTACAGACAGCCTCTAGGGAATGGGAATGTGCCCCTAGATCTGGACTTGTAGTTTCCCCTGAGGGAGAAGACAGGCCTGGCTCAGGCCCGAGACACTTTCCCTTCAGGAAGTCTGGGAGTGAGGCCAGGGCCTATGACTTACCTGGGGTTCACACTTCTCCCTCCATGTGTGGCCTTTAAAAGCTTGTGACCTGACCTTTGCAGGTGACTGTAAAGGAGAAAACTACAGACCAGGCAAAATTTTAAAATGGGGGAAAAAAGAAAAAAGCAGGCCTTTTCCCTTCTTGGTGCAGGCAGCAGGGATTCATTTTCTCCTGTGCAGAGACTCAGCCTGGTTCCTGTGCTTTCTCACTGTGCTCCCTGTCTGATCACCTCTGAGGTGACAGCATCACCCCACAGGACCTGTTTCCTGGTTGTACCTGTGCTGCATGTGCAGCTGCCTGCTTGCCAGCCACCACCACCACCACCACCCCGCCCCTGCCACTAGAATCCGCAGTGCCTCCCACAAGTACCCTGACACTCCCTCCCAGCATGAGCACCCCTCTGGCCTTCACCCCTAGAGCTGCCCTCCCACTTTGCCAATCCTCACCTCCTTACTGCCTTACCTATGTTAACAATAACTTGTGGGTTTTTTTTTTTTTTTCTTGTGTGTGTGTGTGTGTGTGTGTGTGTGTGTGTGTGTGTGTGTGTGTTTTGTTTTAATGTGTGTGTGTGTGTGTGTGTGTGTGTGTTTTGTTTTAAAACAGGGCCTTCTTGTAGCCCTAGCTGGCCTGTAATTCATGATGTAGACCAGGCTGGCCTCCATCTCCAGAACTCTACCAGCCTCTACCTCTTGAGTACTGAGACTAAAGGTGTGTGCTACCACACCCAGCTCTTGTGAGTTTCTTTTAAAAAGCAAACTAAGTTCCATGAGAAGAAAGATTTTTGTGTGTGTGGTGTTGTTTTTGTTTTTGTTTTTTTTACATGTGCCTGATGGACCAGGCTAGTTGTCAAAATGCAACAAATGTTTACTTCCCTCTGCCCCTTGAGGTGGGACATACATGAGTCTTGGCTTGTAGCAGTTGCTCAATAAACATTTATTTTGTAAGGGGATGAAGAAATGAAGGAAAGCTTGAGCAAGTGGAAGGAGGGGCAGCTCTCCTGTCCTCTCACTTTGTTGGACTCGTCCACCGTCTGACTGACCCGCTCTCCCTTTCTTCCATCCTTTTTTTTGGGACAGGCTGTTTCTGAACTGCCTGTGAACAGGTCTGGGAAGACAAAGGTAAGTACCCAGGGGCTCACCCTTCCTCACCATCATCCCCCAGCCCTCCCCTGAGCAGTCCACTCTACCTTCCTCAAGGAAGCACCCAGCATTTCTCTGTCATCTGGTCATGGGACATCTGGATCAGGACCTTGGTGCCAAGGGACTTTCCTCAGCCCTCTAGAAACCAGAAGCCCAAGGACTCTGGTCTCCAAATAATGTGTCACCAGCCCCTGCTTTCTTCCTCTGTGACATCCCTGGTGGTTGCAGTCACACTGAGATACTGTCTGTATGTTGGCTGGTTGATGGGAATTAGGTGCTACTAGCCACAGAGGCCCAGGCCACAGGGCCACCTAAGATGACCGCTCTGTAATGGGCACAGTGATTCCCCCCTACCCCTTCAAAATGGTGACCCTGAATAAACTTGTTGCTTTCAGCTTCTCTGGTTGACTCTGAGAGCAGGTGATGTCTGACTTGTGAGGGACTGGCTGGGGAGCCACCCTCCAGGCAGGAGGCAGGAACAGCAGGGGCCGGGGTAAGCAGTGCACTTCCTTGTGTGGGCTTGTGAAGACCGCTTCTCTGCCCTTATAAAGAAATGCTTGGTCCTCCTCACACTCCTGTGCTGGGCTGAACAGGTAGATCAAAGGAAAATATCCGAAGGCTGTCCTAGGGATCTTGACTGTTCAGGGCTCTGGTGCATGGGGCCTCCTTGTGGAGGTCCCAGCACTGCTGGGGTTGCTTGAGGGGGCGCTGCCGACTGGCTGTTTATGTGTGGCTAGCCAGCCACCATTGTTGGCCTCCAATGCCTGCTGCACTTGGCCTGAATGCAGGAACAGCATGCACTCTGCTGGGTGGGGCTGGGCTGGGTGATGCAGCTGTGGCCCAGCAGGTTCTTGGCTGGGCCTCACTGGAGGCCTTCGTGATCCTGTGTAGTTCCTGTGGTGTCATAATCTTTGACTGGCTTTTGTTCTTGTGCTGCATGGTGCTTTGCCTGCATTGTGTCACTGGATCTGTGAGGGAGGTATTCTCATTGGATCTGTCCTACAGATGAGGAACCTGAGGCTCTGGAAGCTTCCATTTGCGTGAGGACATACCTGACAAGGACTGGTCTTGTGCAGGGCCTGCATTACTGAAGCCTGTGTTCCATGTCTTTGGTTTAAAAAATTATTTTTATTTTTAGACAGGGTCTCATGTAGCCTAGACTAGACTCACTATGTTGTCCATTCTGGGCTTGAGCTCCTTGATCCTCTTGCCTCTACCTATGTGGAATGCTGGGATTACACATGTGTACCACCATGCCTTTATACTGTGCCAGGGATTGGACATGCTGGATAGGCACTCTACAAACTGAGCTACACCCCAACCTTCTAGTGTTTTTTTGTTTTTTGTTTTTATTTTATGTGTATGAGTCTTAGCCTGCATTATGTAAGTGCATCTGTGCAGTGCCCATGGAGGACAGAAGAAAGTTGGATCCCCAAGAACTGGAGTTACGGACTGTTATTAGCCCTCATGTGGGTGCTGCGATTCAAACCTGGGTCTTCTGTAAGAGCAGTCAGTGCTTTTAACTGCTGAGCCATCTCTCTAGCCATCCTTCTAGTCTTTTTTAGAGCTTTTTGAGAGTCTCATAGGGTCCACACTGGTCTTGAACTTGCTGTGTAGCCAAAGCTGGCTTTGAACTCCTGATCGTGTCTCCATCTCCCACGTGCTGGGCTTGTAGGTGTGTACCACTATGCCTGCTGAGTCTCAGGATGAGTCTCAGGATCTTCAGAGTGCTGCTCCTGCTTGTGGCAGGTGCACTTGGGGTGTGGTGGCACAGCAGTGTGTCTCTCCAGAGCTCTGTTGTGTCTCGGAGTCTTTGTTGGCCCCTGCTCCTCTTCTGTGGCTTCTAGACTGGAGGTTTTGGAGCAGCAGTCAGGTACAGACAGAGTGCAGGCTGGGATTTGGGCTCCCTTTCTTTTGGCCTTCTCTTTGTGAAGAATTTCTTCATAGAATCTCTTTCCTTCTGTTACCTTCTAGGGGGTCTTGATTGGGTTCATTTTCTTTGCCAGTTAAAGAACTAAAAGGCAGAAAAAAAATCTCAGACACAGCAGAAAGCAACAGGTAACAAATTTTATTAAAAGTGAAGAAACACACACATATGTACTCATACAGAGAGAAGAGTTCTCCACAAGTGGAGAGAGGACCCAGAGCCCCAGGAGGGCTTGGGCCTTTTAAGTGTTTTTGGTGGTGTGGGGCAGGTTCCCTGCCCTTAATTTTGGTTGATCAGCTTAAAGATGAGAGAGCTGATAGGTCATAGCTCCAAGTTTTGTGCAGGACTGGCCTTGGTCTTATGTAAACTGGTCTGAACCTGTCAGCTAAAAGAGGGGCAGGAAGAGCTGTCTCCCTGTGGTGGGAGAAAAAGCCTTCGGGCCTTGTGTCAGGAGAAGAAGAAACCAGAAGTGTGCCATTTTTACTGCTCAGTGGCCCTGTCTACTTATCAGGGATTAGTCCCTTACATTTCCTTCTTCCTTCTTTCTCACCTTGTGTGTATGTGTGTGTATGCATGCCCACATGTATGTTGGTACAAATGTGTGCATGTGTGTGTAGGCCTGAGGTTGATGCCTGGTCTTCCTTGATCACTCTCCACTGTATTCTTTGAGGCAGGGTCTCTCAGTTAATCCAGAGCTCACCATTATGGCTAATCTGGTAAGTCAGCTTGCTCTTGGATCCCCTGATCTAGCTTGAGAGTGCTGCCATGCCCACCCTTCATTTAGATGGGTTCTGGGGATCCAAGAGCCTAGGCCAGACAGTGTAGGCCACACTGTAGATGCTTAGAAGCCATTGGCCCCTTCATGACATGACAGGTATGGAACCATCCTCTTTCTTGGATCTGGCCCTGGACCAGCAGCATTCATGTACTTAGGAGAGACTATATGTTTCTGGACCCTGTCCTGGCCTACTGGCACTGAAGCATGGGTGGATGGGCACCTACCTCACGATGAAGTCGTCCTTGCTTAGAGACTGGGCAGTGTGCATCCCACAGTAGACAATGGCTAGTGGTGTCACCCTGCTTGGGTAGTGCTTCATTAGAAGGGTGACCATATATGTCATTTGTTGCTTCAGCTAGGATACTTGGAACATAAAAGGAGACATTCCAGGCACAAACCAGGATCAGAACCTTCCTGGAAAAGGGAGCTTACTATCACCACTCAACACTTTCTCATTGACCTAGGAAATGGCCCTAGGGGATGCCATCCCCTTCCCATTACAGATGGGGAGACTGAGTCCCAGAGAAGGCTACTTCTGTCTGTCATCCTGGCTCTTAATTCCCTTCTTAGGCTTCTAATTCCTCTTAATGTCTTCTTGGCCGAGTCATCAGCGTGGTCCCCTCAGGCGAGTGCTGGCAATGAGAGTGGCAGGCCGTTGATCTCTGGGAGACTGGAGTCTTCTGGGAACTAGCAACCTTCATAATGAGAGCACCGAACATTAATGCTCTGAAACATAGATCTAGAAAGGTTGCCTCTGGACTACTCCCCCAGGCCTGGCTATGACCTGTTACACAGATGACGATGGCCCTTGAGACAGTGACAGGGAGAGGACTGCTGACACCTGCCCTGTGGGAGCAGACCTCCTGTCCTGGCCGGGTGATGCCTTTTCTTCCTGACTGATAGAGAGGCCAGTTTGGTGATTTCTTTTTTTCTGTGCTGATGAGGACACGTGTGACAGTTTGCTTCTGCGACATGTGGAGGGGGCTGTGGTTGCAGAGACTACTCAGGGAAGTCTGGGTTATTAGTGTGCTAAATATAGCAAACAGGCACAATTAGGCCCGTCATGTTGAGGCCCACAAGGCTCTCTGGAACGGGGGAGGGGGTATCGTTCAGGTTCTGACAGAAATAGACCTGTGCCAGGCCTGAGGCCAAGTTTAATCTCCATCCCTGAACCCTGGCTCTCTTGCTGTTTCCTGTCAGCTCCTCTGGGAGCACCATGTAGTGCTCTGGCTGCCAAGTGGCTGTCACAGACCCTGCATCTCAGGGTGTGGGAGGAAGGGCTGTGCTTGCAGGACCCTCACACCCTGATCCCCCCTGTGGAGTGATGTCACCCTTGGCTCAGGGTGCCTTTCCCTCAGACTGCCCCTTTCTCACTTGGTATTGCCCTGTGTTCACAGGAAAAGATGGAGACACTGAAAGACAGGACTCTGCAGGAGTTGGAGGAGTTGCAGAATGACCTAGAAGCCATCGGCCGACTGGCCCTGGAGTCCCCTGAGGTATGGGAGGGCTGACAAACGCTGCATCTTTTTTTTTTTGTTAAAGTAATTCATCATTGGTCACTTAAGGAGTTTAAAAAAATTTATTTTATGTGTATGAGTGTTTTGTCTGCATGGCCGTGAGGTGTACCCTTGTCATTCAATGCCTGCAGATTCTAGAAGGTGGCATCGGATCACCTGGAACTGGAGACAGATGGTTGTTAGCCACCATGTAGGTGCTGGGAATTAAACCCTGGATCTTTGCAAGAGTATCCAGTGTTCTTAACCACTGAACCATTTCTCTAGCCACAAGTCATAAGTCACCTTGTCTGGGATCTAGCTCATCCCCTTCCATCCTGTTTCCTAGTACAGCTGGCACAGGATCTCTCAGCTCCTAGTTACTGGGTCCTTACAGAAATAGACACCACCCTGCTGTCTGTACTGAGCTTGATTCAGCTCTCCCTGCCCCTATCTTCTGTGACCCTGTGACCTTCCTGCAAGATAGGGAGGTCAGGCAACTGGATGTGGCTGTCTGGCCAGAAAAACCCATAATCACCCCAGAGTGGCTGCAGCTGGTCATTGCCCCAGTTGTGAGGGAGAGATAATGCCAGGCTTGTCTGATTGGCACTTGCTGTGTACTGTTCTTTTCCCTGGTGAGCAGATGTGGTGTGTCTCTTCTACAAATTCAGTGTGTTAGAGAATATGAAGCTGTCCATCCAGTGCATCCCTGTCAGCCTTCCCAGAGCCTTTCCCTTGCTGCAGGGATCACAGGGCCACGTGAGTCTGTCCTTGTCCCTGCTGTGCTTCCTGCTAGTACCTGTTACCCTACCCAAGTGAGGCCTCTTTCCTGGCTTGAAATGACCTCCTGGTAGGCAGGGATCGAGGACAGGTCCTGCTTCCTAAGGTAGGATGGGAGCAAAAGTTGTTTTGGTTGGGGGCCACTGCCAGCTCCCACGGTTAGCTATGCTGTGAGCCCTGGCAGGCCTTGTGTCCCTAGCACAGGGTCTTCTTCACTCATCTGTCACGTACAAGTTCGAGTGTCCCTTACACCACCCAGATGCTTGGGATCAGAGTATTTCAGATTTTAGTTTCTTAGATTTTGGAATATTTGCATAAATTCACTAAATACCCCTAACCCAAAAATGTGAAATCTGAGATACTCTGAAACCCAGAACTTTGTGAGTGTCATGCAGGTACTTGAAAGAGTTTTACATTTCAGATCCTAGATTGTTGTCACTGGGCCTTATTGATCAGAGACTTAAGGGGAAATTCCAGGGCTTGTTCCTGAAGGGACTGGAGCTGGGCAAAGGCAAGCCTGTACCTGATTCTCATTCACTGCTTCCAAGCTGAGCAGGCCAGTGGGACCTAGGAGAAAGCACAAGCTCATGGAAAACGTAAGCAGACGCAGCCTCTCCAACAACGGGCAGCTCAAATTTTGTCATGTGCAGCCATGCCTGCCCAATTGAACAGAATGCTCTGCGGGGAAAACGCTCAGTGTGGATTGGGCAGAAACAAAGTAGGGCAAGCTTTCAAAAAATCTTTTGCTTGCTTTCCTGTCATGGATCGTAAAGCAGTAATTGAGTCACTGTGGGACTGGGAGAAGAGTTTATAGAAGAGAAAGATGGTGGAGATGTTTTGTAGAGAGCGTAGTACAGGGGCCACAGGATGTGGGAGCTCTTTTGAAGAACTTGGACTGATCTCATGTGAGTGATTTACAAGAGATGGACTTCAGGTTATAGGGAGAAGGAATGGAAACTTGAGAGAGAACTATACAGCGTAGATGTAGTGGTTCAGACCCATGAAAAGGGTATTGGACATGTAAGGACACCTAAGGGTGTGTGGGGCCCAGGACGGGGTGGGTGACTGAGCAGGAGGGCTGCAGACCCCACTCCAAGTTGACCATGAAATAAACATGAGTGTCCCTGGTTAATTTTAAAAATATTTTATTTCTTATATTTACTCGTGTGTGTGTGTGTGTGTGTGTGTGTGTGTGTACACATGTGAGTGCGGTGCCTGTGGAGTCCAGGAAAGGGCATTGTATCTCTGGAGCTTCAATTAGAGTTGAAGAGTTCAATTAGGGTTCAATTAACTCTGGAGTTAATTAGCAGTTGCCCCTGCCCCAAGCTGACACTGAAACTCACCAGGGTCTGCTACCATGTCCATGAGCTAAACAGGGCATTGCTGGCAGCAGAGAAAGCCAGGTGGAGAGGCTCTGAGCTGGGCACACCCTGGGCCTTGCAGTCCCTGGGCCCTGGCAGTCTTGTTTGTGGAGGGGGTAACTGGCAGCATCTTTCTAGCAGGCTGCTGTCTGCCTTAGGATGCAGGGCTTAAGGCTTTGAGCAGGGATCTGAGCAGGGCAGCCCTTCTGGAAGCCCCTTCTGTAGGATGGCTCCTGGCTTCCTGTGGCTGCTGGAGGATGAGCCTGTCTGGTTGTGTGTGCCATGTGCTGGCCAAGGTGGAGAAGCTGCACGTGCAGGGCCCTCATGGCAGCTGGTCTTGCTGAGCTGTGCCCTGATCTCTGTGGTGTGTGCTGAGCTCCCCTTTTTGGTGTCACATGGCACTGTGAGTGTGTGTGGTCCCTTCTGTGTCGGGTGGTGGTCCTGAGTCTCCAGCCCTCTTTTGGTTGAAGCAAACTCCTTGACCCACTCTCTGGGCCTGCTGGGAAAGGTTCTGAGGCTTCTGCCTGCCTGGCTGATGGTTCAGTGCTGCTGGCTAGGAAAGCGTTTTCAGCAGAAGGCATTCAGGGACCGTCCAAGGTCACTCATCTACAGCTCTGTAGGATGCATGTGGTCTGGAAGGTGAGGGTGAGTGTCCTGTCCCAGTGTCTCAGGCTGCCCCAGGGCCCAGGCCCCCTTCCCTGTCAGAACAACCTTTGAGGCCTCATGGCATTGTGGCATTGTGGTCTGATCTGGGCCATCAGGGCTCTCCCTAGCAGTCTTTGTGTATGTGCATGTGTGCATGTGTTTGCATGCCTTCTTGACTTCGAAGCTTGGGAAACAGTGACTAGGACTCTGGATCCCATCCTTTCTGTACAAGTCGACTCTCATTGGTGTCTTGCACATTTCTGGTGCTTGTCTATCAGGAGGCCTTGGGCAGGTGATTAGCCTTGGTGCCACTCTCTGACGTGTCCACCTCACAGGCCCTTGATCAGGTTGAGGTGAGGCACTTGGGTCTCTGTGCCTTACCTCAACCTGATCAAGGGCCTGTGAGGTCTCTTGTATGGGATTTGAACCTAGGTTTGTGTGACCGTGGTTGAAGGCTGAGTACCCCTCAGGTTTCCTCAGGTAAGCTGAGTCCAGAAGCCTCTGGTCTATCCTGGCAGGGGGTGACCAGTGACAGTGTTCTTACTGTCAGTTGTCCTGTCCTTAGGTCCAGGACCTGCAGCTCGAACGAGAGATGGCACTGGCCACCAACCGGAGCCTGGCCGAGCAGAACCTGGAGTTCCAGGGTCCCCTGGAGATCAGCCGCTCCAACCTCTCAGACAAATACCAGGAACTGCGGAAGCTTGTGGAGCGGTGCCAGGAGCAGAAGGCCAAGCTGGGTATGGGCAACTGACCATGGGTGTGCTCCCTGGGCAGCTCCCCTGCTGATTTGACACAGGGTTCCTGTTCCCCGCTTCCTAGTGGGGCTAGGAAGCAGCTGGGATAGCATGGAAGTGTAGATGTCTGGAATAGGAGAGGGCCTCTTTGTAATCCCATGTGTCCTGGAACTCACTATGTAGACCAGGCTGGCCTTGAACTCACAGAGATCTACTTGCCTCTGCCTCCTGATTAAAGGCATGTGCCACATCTGGCTGAAGTTACTCTTTTTACAGATGAGAAAATCCAGGGCGGGGGATGGGGGAGGATGAGGGCTTGCCCAAGGTTGCACAGCTAATGTTAGGTGGAGATGGGATTTGAATCCAGGCAGCTGGTGTCTTGCTGCTGCACCAACTCAGCCTGCTCAGCCCAAGCCTTGCAGAGCTGGCCCAGGCTATGTGAAGGTGACAGGGTTTCCTGGACAGCTGTACCACTCAGGGTTGGGATGGGGTCTTTTCCCTTTCCTTGCTGGCCTAGGGGGAGCTGCTTGGTGAAGACCTGGGCTCTGTTCTTGGGCTCCTCTCTACTCAGGCAGCGGATTGTCTAACAGAACCAAGAAGACTCCACAGTGGGCCCTGGTGCAGTGGCTTGGCCCTGTGCATATGGAGCATGCTGCCAAGCCTTTCCTGAAACCTGGCTCTTCAGCTTTGACTACAGCAGTGCTCTCGAATTGTCAACCTTTCTGCTCTTCTTTCCAGAGAAATTTTCTTCAGCACTGCAGCCGGGGACCTTGTTGGACCTTTTGCAGATTGAAGGCATGAAGATTGAGGAGGAGTCTGAGGTGAGGTGGAACCCTACTCCCTTGAACAGGGTGGCAGCTCCTGGAGCAGGGCCCTGGTTGTGAGCCCAGGCACCACAGAGCACAAGGGCTTGGAATGTGGCCGAGTTAGATGGCACCTGGGCACCGGAGTTAGATGGCACCTGGGCACCAGTGGCGGCACTTTGGCTATAGTACAGCAGAGCCTCCTTATCCACAGGGACACATTCTGAGATCCCCGGGAGGGCCTGAAACAGCAGGTAGTACCATGTAGGCAGTGCTGTGTTTTTCCTATACAGATCTAGGTCTAATTTTTGTTTTCTTTTTTTCTTTTTTTTCTTTTTGGTCTTTTTGAGACAGGGTCTCCCTGTAGCCCCAGCTGGCCTGGATTCGCTATGGAGACCAGGCTGGCCTCCAACTCACAGAGATCCGCCTGCCTCTGCCTCCCGAGTGCTGGGATTAAAGGCATGCACCATCATGCTTGGCTAATAAAGTCTAATTGTTAAAGCAGGTTCAGTAAGAGATTAAGAACAGTAACTAGGGCTGGGGAGATGCTCAGGAAAAGTGCTTGCTGCCCAAGCATGAGGACCTGATTCTGATCCACCACACCCATGTAAAAAGTCATGTTGGGTGGCATGCACTTGTAGTCCCAGCACTGGGGAGGTACAGACTGATAGGTAATTTGAGTCAAATCGGGAGAAAGCACCAGGACACAAAAACTCTGGCGGGATAGTTGATTAGCAGAGGAAAACGCATGGGACAATTCCCCTTTCTGGATAGAGGAGCTGTTGCTTCATAGCCTGGGGTTTTTATAGGGGGCTTCGGGGGATGCGGAAGGTGGGAAAATATTTTTTAAAAAGTTAGGCAGGAGAGAGAGAGCCCAGGGCTTATCAGGAGAGAATAGCCTCTGTCAAACTGTCCCCTTCCATCCTCTTCTATCAGCCAGGTCTGGGTTATGGGATAAGGTTTCTATACATTGTGAACTTATCAGGGGAAATAGCTTGTATGGAGACAGTGCCTACATCTGTGAATCTGGGGTGCAGAGGCCTGTTTGTCTTTTAAGATTATCAAAGGGGAAGCAGGTTGTGCCCAAACGGCTCTTTGCAGTAGGTATCAGGTCAAAAGGTGTGTAAAGGGTCTGTTTATCTTGTCTTGCAGATGGTCACAGTGCTCATTAACTCACTTCCTGCATTCTTAGGGGGCCTGCAAAACTGTGAGGCCCTGCTGCTTTGGGGGTTGCTGTAGATCTGAACCCTAACACAGTCAGTCAGACAGATCCCTGGGGCTTGCTGTCCAGTCTAGCTGAATTGGTGAGCCTCAGGTGGAGACCCTGTCTCAAGAAATAAGGTGATAGCCCCGGAGGAATGATACCTACAATTGACCTCTGGCCTCCATATGCACACAAGTGCACACGCATGTGTATTTACATATGCAAATACACACACAAACAGTAACTAAGAATAGGTATAACAATATTTTCTAATTAAAGTTATTTAAAACTCATAAATTATTTCTAGCATTTTCTATGCATTGTTTTGAGACCACAGTAGACCTCCAGTAACTGAAACCATGGATAAGGGGGCAGTACTATATCAGGATCCTAGTTGAATCAGGAAAGGGTGGTGAGGTGGCACCCCAGCATGTGAGGCCAGGCTCCTGCTCCTCGGTCTTCCCTCTTGTCCCCTTCCTGTTGCCTCTGTGGACAGAGACTTCTTTGTGTTTTGGGTTGAGGCAGCTTGAAAGTTTGCCCAGTCCTAAATGGGCAGCACCCAAGTCATTTCCATAGGCCTGGATGGCCAATATACATGCAATGGCTGCAGGGGGCTGGCACAATGTTGGTCAGGGGACAGGTGACCATTGCAGACATAGCTCTGCTGTGAAGGAGCTGACATTCTAGGGAGAGACAGAGATGAACAGATAGGTGCATACAGGTCAACAGAGAGGGCCATGGAGGAAAAACTCCCAGATCAGGCCAGGAAAAGCTTCAGAAGGCCCCCATCCCAGCTGGTTCCTGTTGTCACCACACCTTGTATCTTCTAGGCCATGGCTGAGAAGTTCCTGGAGGGTCAGGTGCCCTTGGAAACCTTCCTAGAGGCCTTTTCCTCCATGAGGACTCTGTCCCACCTGCGCCGGGTCCGCGTGGAAAAGCTCCAGGATGTGGTGAGGAGGCCCCACGCTTCGCAGGAGCTGACCGGCGATGCCCCTCCACCACGCCCACCGCCTCCCCGCCCAGCACCCCAGGCGATACCTCCTGTGGCCGAAGAGCAGCCACCAAAGCCCTCTGTCATCCCTCCCTACCCTTTGCCCTACAGCCCAACCCCAGGCCTACCTGTAGGTCCCACAGCCCAAGGAGCCCTGCAGCCAGCTCCCTTCCCCATGGTGGCCCAGCCTTCTTCCTATGGTGGGCCTCTGGGTCCCCCTTACCCATCATCTCAACCAGGACCCAGGGCTGCTGCGGGTTACTCCTGGTCCCCACAGAGGAGTGTGCCATCCCGGCCTGGCTATCCTGTAACCCCAACTGGTGCCTCTGGTCCAGGATACCCCTTGGCAGGAGGCCGAGCCCCTAGTCCTGGTTATCCCCAACAGTCCCCCTACCTCCCAACAGCAGTAAAACCTCCGTACCCAACACAACCCCAGCTCCCAGGCTTCCCAGGACAACCACATCCCTCACAGCCCCCATACCCTCCCGGGCCAGTCCCTCCCTCTGGCTTTCCCCCTCTGGGACCCGCCTGGCCTAGGTATTAGCCCGGATCTCTGCCCACCTGAGACCTTCCACCTGTACCACAGCCCTTGGCCGACCATCACTGAGATTCGAGGTTACACTGGAAGTGGAGCTTGTACTCTGCAGACTTCGGGGAGCGGTACCACACAGAAGCCTTGAACATCTTGCCAGGAGCACACAGGCCCCCTGAAAGGTCCTGGGCAGTGCAGTGTGGGTCCTTCTGGGAGCTGTTCCTGCCAGGACTGGCTCAGTGCATCCTGAGTTGGTCTGGTGGGAGCCCAGGGCTCTCTGGTGTCTGCATGAGCATGCATGTGCATGTTTGTGCACAACTACCTTGCTTGCTCCCGGGACATCTGAACCAGTGAAGAGTGATCTTGGTGACAAAGTGGCCCTGGGTCTTGGGCCCCTGCCTGCCCGGCCTCTCTCTTGGAACTTGGTGTATTTGATGCATAGCCACATGCCAAGAGATATAGCTCTGTGTCTATCCATTTAAGGACTGTCTGTCCCACTGGATCGAAGGAGAGAACAGAGTTAGGAAAAATAGGGACTTTGAGTCCTAAAAGCCATAATTTAATTCTGCTGGGCCAATGTCAGGCAAGTATGTCCTATGTGCTGGTTTGAACCACAGCAGCACCAGTGTGGTGAGAGCTTGGGAGTGTGGAGGCAAAGCCTCACTTGTATGGGTTGAAGGACCCAGGAATCAGCCTGGAGTCCCCACCTGGATTGGAGGACCAGATCACCTCCTGGTCACCTCTTCTTGGGGGCCTCCACTACTGGCTAGCTTTTTTCCAGGGCTCACCCATCCCTCCACTCCTTTAGTGCCTTGAATCTCATTTGCAAGCAGCTCCTCTATCCTTTGCCCCCAAGTAATTTCCTCGCCCTCAATGTCTGCAAGACGGACATCAGATCCACCCCCACAGAACTGTCTAATGGTGCTGTCCAGGCGCCATCACTACATTGGGGTTGGTTTCTCCACACTCCCTCGTCTTCAGAATATAAAGGGTAGGGATTGAGACTGTCACATGTAGCCCCAGCACAGTGCGGGGCTGAGGCCTGCTTAATGTTAAAAATGACTACACTAGACCAAAGGGCATGCAGCAAATGAGGCATCAGTGTGGTTGGTTCAGATGTGAACCATGTCTCAGGGCAGACGCTGGAGCTGCTATGTTTAGTAAGTTGTATGTGCCTTGTAACACCCCCTGCCTGAGTACTTAGCCTCTGGCAGAAGGTGCTGGGGGTCAAGGAGGAACCCTACCTTCTGGTGCCTGCCCCCCTCTCTAGCCCACAGGCCCACCGGCCCACCGTCTGTGGGTTCCTTATCAACCATGCTTGCTTCTCCTAAGTTATTTATAAAGAGGAATCACTAATGGAGTCTGTGATCGAGTGCTGCTGAACTGGATGAGCGATTGCCTGTATGTTCGTGTAATTAATTGCCATTAATAAACGATGAGTTCCGTGGTGTGTCTCTGATGAGTTTGAGAATGGAAGATGCAGCTGTTTGTGGGGCAGTGGCTTGTGCAGCCTTTGTCTGCAAAGGGGCTTTCACCCAGACATGGCCACCTCTGGAGCTTTTGTGCACCCCCTCCCCCTGGGAGGAGGGTCTGGCTCTTTCTAGCATTTCCTTTTCCTCCCCTCCTCTTGGTTTTCCTTCCTTGCTGTTGATGGAGCTGCAAAGCTTGCTTTGTCTTGGGCTACATGCAAAGACGTCATCCCACAAGGGGGCGCCTGTGCCACAGCCCAGGTTGGGAAGTGAGTTTTCTGTCATACATTGGGCTGGCAGGAGAGCAGACTTTTGGGATGCAATTCATCCATTTCCTAATCTGGGATTGTGGAATGTGCTAGGAGGGGCGGGGGGTGCTAGCCTGGCTATGGGATCAAGTAGCCTGCTATGGACTATGCTGCGTCTCCTCAGTGGCCTTCCAAGGCTGCTAGAGTGGATATCCTGAGGCCTGGAAGGAGGTGGGAGACAGGTTCTGCCAGTCCCTCAAGTCAGTTTTCCACCTTTTCTTCCTGGCTATGTGACAGAGGCTGGCTGCCTGTGCAGAGGCTGAGGTGGTGAATCGCTGCATCATGGCATGTGTCTCCCAGGGTTCTAGCCCTTCCTAAGGAAGCCCCAGTTTTAAACAGGAAGGAGACCTTGGGAGAGGTGCAGTGACCAGCTTGCACATGGACATAGGACTTGGAGTTAGGTCCATGGGGTCTTGGGCTGCAGGACCCCTTCCCCATCTTTTTCTGATGCCAGAGTCCCCAGGATACGGCTGAGAGTCCCCACTCCATCTGTTTACTGCCCTTCGCCCATAGCTGTATTTGAGTTGCATTGCAAGAGTCCAAGGCTGGGAACATGGGACCCCAGGGAGAGCCAGATGATGGATGACACAGCTCTCTGGGATAAGCTGCAGATGCCACTGCAGCAGTCACATCACCTGCTTTGGACTGAGCCAGTGCGTGGTGGAGGCACAGGGCTGGCTTTTCTAAGGAAGGACTTGGAGAGCTGGGGAGTTTGGTCACTAGGAGGCACTCTGCTTCTTCCCATTGCATAGCTGATGTGGCAGCACATACCTGGAAATTGACCACATTTGCTGGACCACAGTGGGCCTCTTGCAGCACACCCACAAACCCTGCATTCAGATTAGAACCTGGAAGAAGCCTATCTTAGGACACCACTGGCTGGCATGGAGACCTTGGAAATGTCCCAGCTGGCATCTGCTCCATCCTGTACTCCTTACCCCCACCCCCATGGTTTGTGGCAGCATGGCACATTGAGGCTAGGCTAGTTGCCCACTCTGTGGGAGCTTCATGTCAGGCTTTTGGTTTTTTTGACCTACTGTGAGGAGAATGCACTAGAATCAGGTTGTCTACAGATGGCTGTTGGGAGCCTCTGTTATGCAAAGTCGAAGCCCCTTCACACCGGACAGCTCATGCAGCTCGGGAATTATGTGCTGCAGGCTCCTTTCATAGCGGGGTGTCTTCCTGGCATCTTTCCTGTCTCTCCTTTTGAAGTGTCTGCCACGAATGCCATAACATAAACATGGCCTTTGGCTCTAACAGGTACCATGCCTTCCTGTAATTTCTCCAGGCAGACAACAGTCTAGCAGTGTGGCAGAAATCCACTTCTATATGTAAATACAATGCCTCACAAAGCATCTAACAGCCAAAGCTTTTACCACTACCCCCATGGTATAAATGTCTTAGAGAATTGGGCTGCAGAGATTTGGGCTGCAGAGAACTGGGTCGCAGAGAGCTGGGACACAGGGAGCCGGGTCTCAGAGAATAAAGCTGTAACAGACTAAGACCTGAGTCTTGTGTCTGGGGGGGGGGCGCACTCCCTCGTGACCGGCTTAGGGACACCCTAGCTTTCGCCGTCTCCGTACTCTTCCCTGTGTGGTTCTGTGGCCAGGAACCTTGCATCCTAAAGAATAGTACACGGGTGAAATAGAGACGGGATTTCGGCTGAACAATGCTTCAGTAGCAGAGGCCTGCGCGCCACCCACCGCCGCTCCTGGAGCAGCCGTGGCCAGAGATGCCTGTGGCCAGACCCGCCCGCGACTAGCCAGGTGCGCGCAGGGACCCCGAGCTCCCAGAGAGCGCACCCCCCCATAGATGGCCTTGAAAGGTTGTCCAGTAACACGTAGGACATTGGGCAGGAATGTAGGGGACCCTGCAGTGGCCAGGTCTTGCTCTGCTCCAGTGTGCTCTGATGTAAAATGGAGACCCCAAGGTGGCCCAGGTCACAGCAGAGCAACCTTGATGGTCAAGGGCCATGTGTGCTGTGAGCTGCCCAGTGGAGGAGCAGTGCTCACCTGGAGTACTGTGGGTTGAGTCCACCAACTGAGGCTGGAACTTGACAGGGCCTTAAGGACTGAAATTATTCCTGTGGGGCTGTGTGACCAAACAGCAAGTCTTGCTGGAATGCACCATCTAGGCTAGTGTGTGTGTGTGTGCACGCACATGTGTGCATGCAGAGGCCAGAGCTTGATGTTGGGTTTTCCTCATTCTCCATCTTCAGCCATCCTCCTGACTTCAGCTGTGTCTCCTTGCAAGACAGCTGGGCTAATGACTCAACGTTCCCTTATAGAAGGGGGGTAGGGAGGGTTATGGGACTCTCACCTGAGTATCCAGCCACTCCTCCCAACCAGTTGTGTGCAGTTCTGCCCCAATTGCACGGGGTTTGAGGTGGGGCTGGAGGAATATATGGGCTGGGGAAGATTAGGAGATGCGGACTCCATCTGTGCAGCTGTGGGGAAGCTATCATCCGTGCTGGGTGCAGATTTCCCAGCATGGCTGCTTTGGGGTCACCCATGTTCTGTAAGTAAACCCAATAAACTTACTCCTCCCCAGGGGGAGCTTCTGTGGAATTGAACTTTGGCCTGATATTGGGACCTTAGAAGGAATGGTGGAGAATAAAGTTTGCCTAGTCTCCAGGTTGAAAATTCTCAGAACACATGGACAGGATGTGATAAAACCACAGATGAACTTGAGGGGAGCTCCGGCATTGCTCCTGCAGGAGGGAGGGGGATGAGACCAGCAGCTGAGACCACGCTGTCTGAGGGTGGAGGGTCTGCAGAAAATTTTGACCTGGCATCCATCTTCTGTGGCATATGGTGGCTACCTTTTAGGGTGGTAGCCGTGGCATGGGCAGTGCAGAAGGTTATGTCACTAAGGTGAGGCTACCCGAAGGTGGGGTGTCTGTGGGAAGAATCTGGGGTAGCAGTCTTCTAAATAGTATGGAGTGGCATGCCTGCTCAATGGGTGGGGTCTGCTCTATGAGTATGGAAATGTTTTGAGAACAGCTGAGGATCTAGAGGATCTAGAACAGATGTTATGATCCCTGAGAGCAGTGCCAGGGATGAGGGTGTCACAGAGGCTGCCTGGCTCCTGGTCTGTGCAGCAGGGATATAATATGTCTGAGGCCCAGAGGGCTGCCAGAGGGAGAGTGTATGTTTAAGGGAACATTACAGTGGTGAAAGACCAAGAGCAGGCATTCTCTGAGTCCCCGAGCAGACAGAAATATTGAATAAATGGGAGGAGATGGAGGTGTTGGCTTACAGCATCCTACCACTGGAGGGCCAGAGGGTAGAGAGAACAGCAATCAGATCTATGTTAAGGAGCCCCTCTGGGGAAGTGGTAGATAGTAGAGGAAAAAGACCTGAGGTAAAGGTGGTAGGAAAAGAATTGAGGAGAGAGGTGGCTCGGGATGCCTCCACCACGAATCAAGATAGGACTGTTAAGCAGGGAGTGGAGAAAGAGTTTGGAGCAGCATGGACTCCAGCATGGGGACAGAACTATAGGGGAGTTGATGATGAGTGCCCACTGCAGTGGAGGAAGGAGCCCTTGAGGAATGGAACCCCAACAGCCACTCTCCTAATGAGAGCCAGTGGCACCTGCAGGTGAGGACCATGCAGGGTTAGTGGATGCCGCACATTAAATGGCAAAATTGTTGGTTCTTAAAATATTCAGGTTTGGATGGATGCTGGGACCAGGTGTGTCTTGGTTCCCGGCAGCCCCCAAAACATCACAGGCAATCAGCATCAACTGAAAGAGGTAGAGCAGTGCAGGTGGAAACGATTAAGCTTGACCAAGGAGTGGGCAGCTGCCTCCCCTGAGTAAACTCTGTACATTTTTTTCTCCTGAGTGGTAAGATTGTTCTCCCAGCCAGGATCTCTTTTGGTGCCAAGGAATCACCAGCTCCAGTCCCTAATTGGCCACAGCCTTGATTGGCTGTTGGGCACAATCACAGGAGCCAGAGAGGGGTGCAACTGAGTGAGCCCATGTCCCACCTTGGCTTTATAGCTTCAGCTACCCCCACTGAGTCCAGAAGGTGGGGAAATGCATGGAGGTCACGAGAGTGCCCTGGGATGAAACAGCCTGATAATTGATAGGAACAGGTAGCATAGACCTTGCTAACGGTTTACTTTAGCATCTTCTTTAAAAAAAAAAAATGCTAAAGGCTGAAGAAGGGTGTCCCGTGGAGAGTGGAAACAGAGGTCGTCACCTCCCTGCGAGTTTTGGCCACAAAGGCCTGAGAGGCCCCTATGACAATAAAGGCTGTTGCCCTGCTGTTGGTGGCATTCCAGAACTAGATGGCAAGACCCGATTGCTGAAGACACCACATGCTCTGTCTGCAGGACTGGAAGAAATAAAGCTAGGACTGAACCAGACGTGTCCTCTCCCTCTGAGCTAGCCAGCTCCTGAGGTGCCAGCGGCTCCACTAAAATTGCTTGGGAGAGTTAAGGTCAAAAGACCTGCTCGGCCGTAGACCCTGCATGCTTCATAATGGGAATGTGAGGAGAGATGTATCTGCTAGTGCACTAATGGCACGAATGGTTATGGATCAACTTTCTGAATAGCCTTAAGGCCCACTCCATGGGGGAAATGGTACTGGGAACGTAGACAAAAACAGGACCCAGTGGAAAAGCAAGTGCTAGTGCTTTGTTAAAAACGATGTACAGGCTAGGGTGCGTCCTCACATTTGTGTTTACAATCATAGGTTATTACTGCAGCTAGTATCCATTTGGATATTTTTGTTTCCCATTTTCTTCCCTTTCATGTGTGTTTTGTAGAACGAATACCACCAAGACTTACCAACGGCCACGCTCTGGAGATGGAGCAATGAATGAGGGCACGAGGGTTCACCTTATTGGTGGAGAATAGTCAGACATCTGTTACCCCCTTTAAGGCTCAGACGTACTTATGGAGGAGGAGGTATGGAGAATGTAAGAGCTGGAGGAAGGGGTGGAGTGCTTTACAGAACTGTTCTCTGAGCCAAACAGATACCACCTTCATGAACTTGCAAAAGAAAGAAAGAAAAAAAAAAAGATGGGCTTGCTGACTCTTGACCTTCCCTCATGGAAAGAGGAGGGTAGCTATAGCTTAGTCCCCCACAGAGCAAAAATTCTCATAACATTCCACCTTACTTTTTGAGATAGGGTCTCTCACTGAACCTGGAGTTCACTTAGGTAGGCTAGCTAGCCAGGAGCTCTAGGAATGTGCATGTCTCAGCCTCCCCAGCCCTGGGATCACAAGGGCATGCATGCCACTGTGCCCAGCTTTTAAAACATGGGTGCTGGGGGTCTGAAATCAGGTCCTTACATTTGCATGACAAACATTTTACTGACTGAACCATCTCCCTAGTCCCAAGAAGTTTTCTAAAGACTTCTCCACTCTTTGGTATGGGTTTGTTATTGTTAAGTAGTTTGGGGACCACTGTATAGTGGGCAAACTAAAGAGCTTCTATCAAGAAAGGGAACAATGGGAGACACTATTTCCCTAGCAGCAACCTTTTAGCTCACTTTCAGGAGTTGCTTTACCCCACTAGGTATGGGTAGGCATGTGGTGGATCCTACTGGGTTCCTAGTGTGGTCAGTGGCAGATATGTAACCTGAGCTGTTAGAATTGAAGCCTAGGGTTAGAGAGATGGCTCAGTGATTGAGTACTGCTTTTGCAGAGGACTAGAGTTCAGTTCCCAGTACTCACATCTCATGACTCACAACTGTCTGTAACCAGCTCCAGGAGATCTGATGCCCTCTTCTGGACTCTATGGGCACCTGGGCACTCATGTGCACATTCCCCCACACATATAGTCATAAGTAAAAATAAAACTTGAGGCCTGGCGGTGGTGGTGGTGTGTTGCAGGGAGGGCAGAGTGCTCAGCAGGCTTCTAGAATGGGGGTACTTTAGTGCCCTCATCTTTTAGTGGCTCCTCTTCGCGTTTTTCAGAGTTGGCTGCTGTGGCTGGATCACGGATGCTCTGCAGCATCAGTGCCTAACTATCTGCTAACTATGTGCTTGGGAGATGAAGTGCCGAATAGTGGGAGAAACATGTCAGCTTGAGGTGGGTCACCATTCATGCTGCTTCCTTAGGGAGCCATGTGCTTCCTGAAGGCTTCATGACTCAGATAAAACTTGTCCTTGGGTTAGGCCTAGAAGATCCTGGTTAGATGCCCTCCCCTCACCCATAGTTAGGGAAACTGAGGCACCTCTGAATTTAGCTCCGTCTCAGATCTGAATAGTAGAGGAGGCTGTTTTAGTTGAGAATTAATTAAACCCACAGAACATACCCAGTTCTATTCTCTGACTCTTGAGGTTGAAGGTTAGCTGAAAGTTACCTGAACTGGTGACTTTGAATTGCTGTGAGGAATAAAAAGCCCAGTAGGTGAAGATTGGTTGGGTGCCCTTTGTGCTGGAGATGGTACCAGTGCCCTTGATAGCCAGTGGGCCCTGCTTCTGGACAGGATATCTTTGGATGAGGGGATGTGAGGTGTAGAAGGTGAAAGTTGGGGGGAATGAGCCACTCCTCCTTGGCAGGCAGGTTCTCAGCCGTGCAGACCTGTGACCATGGTAGGTGCTGAGGACTCGGCAGGTTTCTCTTCAGAAGGACCCACAGGATGGGGCCCTGGACACAAGAAGCCTGAGCACTCTAGTTCTTGGGAAGTAGAAAAAGCATTATTTACAAAGAACATACTAAAAACACACAAGAGAAATTGGCTCCCACACAGGTGTTTGCTGTCCTATCATTCTTCCCTGGCCTCAGAGTCCAAAAAGAAAGGCCAGTCTCATTGGTCACTGCTCCCCAGGGGATGGGGACCCCTCTGGATAATGGAGTCTATGCTTGGAAGGGTTGCTTGCTCCAAAGCTGTGTCTTTTGAGGGTCCACTCTTGGGGAAACCAGCCAAGCTGTCCTGGCCTTAGGGATAGAAGCTGCCCTGCTGCTTCATGGCCAAGGATCTTTTTGAAAGGACACTGACCTCTGTCCAAGTTCTGGCTGGGAGTGGAAATAGGGGTGTCATTCTAAGTGATGAATACAGAGCTTCCTCAGGACAGAGGATTTCTGCTTGGCCTCTGGTTGCTGGTTCCAAGTTCTGTGGGAGTGAAAAGGACACAAGTCAGAGTAGGGACACTGACACTATGGATGGGAATCAGGGAGGTGGGGATTGGGGCCCTGCCCTGGGCTCAGCTTGGGGCAGCTGCTGGTCTGTGCTAGGGAGTGTTCCTCTCTGCAGGAGGCACAGAGGCTCTGAAGGGTGTGATTTATCACAACCGCTTAGGGGGCTTTGTCTCTCTGTGTGTGTGTGTGTGTGTGTGTGTGTGTGTGTGTATGTGTGTGTGTGTGTGGTGTACAAGTGGCATTCAGAGGACAGCCTCAGGTGTCATTCTTGAGGTACCACTCTTCCTTTGAGACAGGGTTGTCACTGGCATGGAACTTTGTCAAGTAGACTAACAGTCTGGCCAGCAAACTTTAGTCTGCACCTCCCATTTCACTGTCACTGAGATTACAGGTGCATGCCATCGGGCCCAGCTTTTTACATTTCTGGGGCTCAAACTCAGGACCTCATGCTTGTGTTAGGGTTCAGATCTACAGCAACCCCCAATGCAGCAGGGCCTCATGGTTCTGCAGGGCCCCTGAGAATGCAGGAACTGAGTTAATGAGCACCCTGATTTTGGAGGACAAGATAAACAGACTCCACCTTTTGACCTGAGACCCAATTACTGCAAGGAGCCTTTCAGCACAGTCTGCTTCCCCTTTGATCTTGGAAGGCAAATAAGCCCCTGCACTCTGGATCCATTAATGTAGGAACCGTCTTGATATGAGCTATTTCCCCCTGATAAGTTTCACAATGTATAGATCCTTACCGCATAACCCAGATCCTGGCTGATGGAAGGGGACGGAAGGGGGCACTTTGACAGAGTATATTCTCTCCTGATAAGCCCTGGGCTCCCTCTCTTCTGCCTAATTTTTAAAAAATCTCTCCACAAGCCAGGCATGGTGGCCCACGCCTTTAATCCCAGCACTCGGGAAGCAGAGGCAGGCGGATCTCTGTGAGTTCAAGGCCAGCCTGGTCTACATAGTGAGTTCCAGGACAGCTGGGGCTACAAGGAGACCCTGTCTCAAAAAAGACCGAAAAAAAACCAAACCAAAACAAAAAAACTCCCCACCTTCTGCATCGCCCCCCAAAAACCCCCAGCCAGCAGTCAGCTTCTCTATCTCGAAGGAGATTGTCCCATATGCTTTCCTCTGCTAATAAACTATCCCACTGGAGTTTTGTCTGTGTCCTGGTGCTTTCTCCCAATTTGACCCTATTTACCTATCAGTAAGGCATGTGCTTTATTGATTGAGCTATCTCCCCAGTTTCCTTAAGGGTCTTTTTGAATGGACTTCTGCAATGGAACTTTACAGGACAGCTTTAAGATGGATTCTTCTGCAAATTGCCTGGGTGGCTCTCATCTAAACTGCTACTGCTTATTCTTTTAGAGACAGGGTCTTGCTGTGTATCCCTGGCTGGCCTGGGACTAGCTATATAGACTAGGCTCACCTTGTGACAATTTTTATGACCCTGCCACCTACGTGCTGGGATAACAGCATGCACCATTATGCCTGGTTTCCCTTTACATGAAGTAAGATGCTCAGTGCTACTGTTCATTCTGGACAGTGGAGATGCAGGATGCCGTGTCCCCACTTGGAGGTCCTGGGTGCCCAATACTAGGTGGGACAGGCTCACCTTTCACAGTCTCTGAGCCACTTGGAGATCATAGTCACTGTCTGAGGAGTTGTCAGGCTGAGTGGAGGAGCGATGAAGGGCCCCTTCCAGAGCTAGGGAGAAAAGAGGGCCAATTAAAGAAGCCCTGGAAGCTACACAAAGCTGAGTGGGTTGCAAGATCACAGAGGCTCTCTGAGCTGGTGACAGCCCTGTATCGGTTTTGATCAGATTGGCCAAGTGTTAGCTAATGATGCTGAATTCCAGACCCCCTGGGGTTTAATTGTGAGTGCCAGTAAGGAGCCTTAGGTACTTGGCTCCTGCAGCCACTTAATGGCTCTGTCCTGGCTCAGAGAAAGGCCCCCCAGCTCATTTACCATCCAGCCCTTCAAGGCCTGCAGCAAACAGGCCCATTAGATCACAGCAAGGCTGGGGTTAATGATGGCCATCCAGCAGAAGCATTCTTTCTAGATAAGTGGTTCAAGGTCTCCAAGGGACAGTGGAAGCCTGTGAAGGCAGTATCCCTGCCTCTGTCCTGCTGGGACCTGCTGTTAAGCAGGCATATTCATCCCCGACCCCCCCTTTTCCCTCAGGACAAGCAAAGAACATGATCCCCTCCCTTGCTGCCCAACCCCCACACCCCCCACACTCACCGGGATAAGCCGACAGGTGGGAGTTCCTGGGAGGCTGGCTGTATTCGTTGTTTTCTGCATGGGAGACTGTGGGGTTCTCTACCTGGGACCTCACAGTCGCTGTGTGGTTTCGATGGAAAGACACTAAGCAGACACAGGAGGCCAATGGCATTGTTAGAATGGCGGCTCTGTCCTTCCCTAGCAGGATCCCAGAACTTAACTTCCTGTTCCCATGTGGGAGGGGGCATGCACTTCCTCTTCCTTTCTCCCTGGGGGAGGTTCTAGCTAGCCAGGGTCAGTCTCAGACTTTTAAAAGCGCAATCTGATTGACCAGGTGAAGCCACCAGTTGCCCTATCAGGAGTTGAGGACCTTTGCGTTATTTAAAACAAAACAGAGAACCTTCTAGAAAGAAGGTCCTGGACATAGAGATGGGAGAGGAATGGGGTTGCAGAGGGAAGACATACTTCTGTTGATTAGTGTGGCTCTGGTCCTGGCTGACAGGACAATGAAGACCAGGGGAGAGGTTGGGCTGCCTGCTTCAGAATATTCTAAAATGCCCTTTGAAGTTGTTCTGTGCAAAAACTAGCTTGGCCAATGCTTTGTAATACCTCTTTGCCCACAAAAGTTCTGATAAGTCCTGAAGTAAAGAACTGCACGTAGCTTTGCTTAACCCAGATTTATTTGACCACAGGACAATCCCCATCAGCATCTGCCCTCACACTGGGGAAGGGCTGCTCTGGAGGTATAGACTGTGGGGACCTCTGAGGCTTAAGAGGCAAAACCCACAGAGCCACCTGCCCAGAGAAGCCTCCTCTTTCCCTGGTGTGGGGACATCTGTTGGCCACAATCACATCTTTGCGAAGTGTGGTGGAGATCAGAGGTCTCCAACAACCTCCAGTTCTCTATGATCAGCAGAGATGTTGACCCTGCCTCGTGGCCTGAGACCTGGGGCTGCTGAGGGGAACCTGGCCTCTGGGGATACTTACTGCTTTGGTTCACTCCTGTGGGCCCAATCCACTGGCGCTGCTTCTTCTGGCGGACTGGCAACAGACAAGACGTTCATGAGGGTGGGATGGTGAGGGGGAGGTGGATCTCAAGGGGATGGGTACAGTACAGATGCCCTGAAGGCAGGACTGCTAGCGGATGCCCCTCCAGTCTTTGTGCCTCAGTTTCCTGACTAAGAAGGGGTATTAGAGCCATTGGATGCAGAGAATATGACTGGGTGCTCATAGGAATGACCCACAGGGTTTAGTCAGAACCAGACTTCAGACCCTAGAGAGCATGAAGGACCCACACTGTACACCTCTGTTGACCATCATCTGCCTTCCTTGCCTCTGAATAATCTTTCCTAAGTTCTGAAAGGCCAGGCAGATAAGTCTTCATGTTCATAAAGTGTGTAGCAGTCCATTCAGCAAATGGAGAAACAGACTCAGATAGAGGAAGTGGACCAGTCAGTGTCACTAGCAGGTGTTAGTATGTGGTGGAGCTGGGCTTGAATTGTCTTTTGGTATTAAAGCCATGCTGATGTCTCATGGCTGTGACTTTATCAACTGTAGAGGGCCTCAGCTGGGCCCAGATGCAGGCGAATCAGAGGGGAATCAGAGGGTATGATGTCCCTGACTTTCTGTTTCTTTGGGCAGAAAAGGCCAGTGAGCAGCAGTAGGGGCTGAGTGATAAATAGGGAGGGAGTCTTGGGGTTTGGCACCTACATTTCTTCACCAACTTCTTGTAGACCAGAGGCCCGCACATGACCAGTAACACCACCACGAGTACAAGGGTCAGGATGATGCTTGCCACAGTGCCTGGGGCCAGGCCTGCTGGGTTTGGGTCCTGGCCTGAGCAAAAGGAGGCTTAGATCAGTCCAGCCCTGGAGGCAAGCTGTCCATTCATGTTCCTGCCTGGCTTCCCCTGGTACCACTGCTCCTCCCACAAACCCACCAGCATGTGCAGAAGCATGTGTCTTCTTGGCTGTCCCTCTGTTCGTCTCTAGGAGTCTCTGCTACCTGTTTGTCTACTTACCAGTTATCTACAGTGATCATCATTTGCCCCTCTTGTTATCAGCTATTAACTTTTTTCCATTTGTTAGTTATGATTGATCAACTTCCCATCATATTACCATAAAGAAGATGACCATATATGACTATACATCAGGAAACCAACCAGCCCTATATATATTCACCCACCTACCCATTATCCATTTATTCATCTCCCCACTTGTTCATCCATCCCCCACTCATCCATCCACCCTCCCATCTTCCTATCCATCTATCCATCTCCCTATCCATCTCATCCATCTCATCCATCTCATTCATCCATCCATCCATCCATCCATCCATCCATCCATCCATCCATCCATCCATCCATCCATCCATCCATCCATCCATCCATCCATCCACCCACCCATCTCCCTACCTATACATTCATCCATCCATCTCCCCATCCATTAAACTATCCATATACATACTGATGCATCCATCCATCCTCATCTCCCTATCCATCTATCCATCTATCCTCCTATCTCCATCCATCCATCCATCCAGTCAGCCAGCCACCCAGCCAGCTGTCCCTTTGATCCATCTGCATACTGGATGATCCATCTATCCATCCACCCACCCATCTCTTTATCCATCCATTCACCTACATACCCATCCATCTGCCCACCCACTGATTCATTCATCCATTTATTTCCCCATTTATCCAACCATCCATCTCCCCTTCTATCTACTTACCCACTCATCTATCTACGTACATACATATGTATGGGCCTACTTACCCAACCACCCAGTCATCCATCCAGGCACCCATCTCTCTTTTATCAGTAATTCAGTCACCAATCATGTAGCAAATATATCTCACCCACTCTCTGATTTTCTAGCTTGTGTCCTGGCAGAGGAGAAGTTAGAAGGGAGAGCTCTGGCTTCTGTTAGCTGCCTGACAGCAATCTGCTGGGGCCTTGCCTGGTCTCTCTGTTCATCCTCATCATTGTTGACTCCTGTTCCCAGAATCTCACTGTCCCTTTTCCAGAAACTCTTATCTACCTCCTGGGACCTTTCCTTCGGAGGCACTCACCAACTGAGTGCCAAGAGAAAAAGTCTGTAACTGCCCTCTACCTTCTGTGGGCTGTGGTCAACTCACATGTGACGAACACCCTCTTGCAGTAGGATTTTTTCTGAGGTTGGTAACACTGAGACAGCTTTTCCTGGGGACAGATGAGCCCGGAGGATGTCTGACCCACATCCATTACGTGGAAGGAAATGAGGCTGCCACATTGCTGCTCCTGGCATAGTTCCTCCCACCGTGCCCGGCTCCTGGCTGCAGAGCTGTCACATAGGGCTGCCCACTGTGATGCCTGGCGCACTTCCGCGATGCCCTCACATATACTGCTGGCCCCCACCAGGCGACTCTGCACCTTGGGCTGGAAACCTGGGGGAGAGAAGCGATGATGAAGTGGTAGACCTGGCCCCATCATGTCCTCCGACCATGCTCTGGTCCTTGGGGTGTCTGGGCAGTTGGTGGTCCCAAGATGCAGTGGCAAAGAAGCTAGCAGGCTGGCCATGCCTGTTGGCATCCACTGGCAGGGAGAAGCAACCTCTCATTCTTTTGTTGTTTTTTTTGGAAGAGGGAGGGCTTTTCATAAAGGGGAAACCAAGGCCTGGGGATAGAGAAGGCGGTGCATGTCATGGTTGGGACAGAACCTAGGAATCTTGTTGTCCTACCTGGTCGTGCCCTATGGCCCAGGCTTTTGGCAATGAGGCCTAGCACTCAGAGAGGTATTTATGTCTGCAAGCCAAGGTAGAGCCTGGGAGTCTGTGGCAGAGGCTGCTATGCTGGGTTTAAAGTGAGTTGTGAGCTCACCAGCTTTGGTTAGTTTTCATGGCAACACCCACCTTCAAAGCCCTAGTGAATCTCTTATTTAGCCTGCAGAAGAGTTCATAGATGAAGGGCAAGAGTGGCTGGAGCCAGCCATGCCCCACTGGCAATCAGACCCAGAGACACTTGAGGGCTGCTCCTGTCTGGAGGAGGCAGCATGTGACTAATTTACATCAGGTTTAAAGTGGGGTGGGCTGTCCTGCTTGTGGACCTAGAGGGCCAGAGCCATGATTCTGCACTGGATTTCTGGGGACCTGCTGAAACCAATTATGATTAGGAGAGTAGGCGAGTGGGAGGGAGACGGGGAGGTGCCTGTCCAGGACTACACTTTGAGTGACCTAGGCTTAGGAAACAGGCTGTGGATTAACACTGCTTAGGGGTAAATCCTAGCTAGTACTCTGTGATACTGGTGGAGAAGTTGAGCCTTTTAGAGCCTCAGCTTCTGGGTCCACAAAGAGGTTAACAGTAGCTCCCACCTCTTAGAGTGGTGATGAAACTGAAGGATACACAGCACCAGATAACCTGCTATAAACAAAGTCCAGACTGCATCCAGGTACTTCCAGTGATGTGGAGGACCCAGGCAGAGCATCCTCTTAGGGGCTGGCTCTACAGCTGTGTGCTCTGAGCCCTAGGCCTGAAGGACCTCCCGCCCCTCACCAACCCTCCAGCCTCCTTTCTGAGAATTCATAAACAACCCCTGGCAAAGCCCACTCCTTCAATTGCCTCATCCTCAATCTCCTTGGCTCTACCAGACACAAGAGGAAGCCCACATCCTCCTAGGATCCCTGCCAACTCCACTTCTCCAAGTGGCCAGTATTCCTCTGGATTGGGTGGAACTTGCTTTACAGATGTTCAAGGCCCTGAGAGGGAATCTTCTACACCTGACCCATCCCACCTCTTGGAGGATATGGGCTCAGGCCTCAACTTTCTTTTCGTCTCCATTGGGCCTCATTGTAGCCTGACCATCTATCTGATCAGGATCCCTCCCACCCCTGAGGTAGCAGACGGCCAGATGGCACGTGGTTCTTTCTCACTCACCTGAGCAGATGACATTGAGCATGTGGCCGCCCTCCTGGGCCTGGGTTTTCTGGAAGCACTGATCCAGGGAGGCACAGCTCCAGTTCCGGACCTCCCACCGAATTGGCAAGAGCCTGGAGTCTCTCAGCTCTCCCAGGTCTGCTGCCTCTCGGCCCGATAGATGTGTCAGGAAGGACCCACACTGGAGGGTATTGCAGATGAGGTTCCCCAGGCCCTGGGGGCTGTCCTGAGCCTTGTAGAGGATGGTGCCACCCTGGCTACCACTGTAGAACACCACCATGCCAGTGCACTGCAGGCCCCCATGTCCGGCCACCAGCTGCAGTCTAGGAGGAACTGGAGGTGGGGAGGCAGGTTTGAATGCCTTCCAACAAGCCTTGTTGCTAAGCCCCAACAGATGAATGAATGCTTACGATTGACCTTGCGGGGTGAGGAGTCCCAAACATTACACAGGACATCCTGGAATCTTTCCCACTGGAATTCAAATGTAACTTGGTCCCCTGGGTTTGGTTTTTCTTTTTGTGACCCAATGAGAGTTATTTGTGGGAGGGTGGGTGTCTTTGCAGTGGCTAGACAGTGGCAGTGGTCTCTGCCTTCCCCAGCATATTGCTTAGACATACTCAGGGAGGGGTGGGGCCTCCCCAGTCCCTCTCCTCTCCATGAAGGAATATTGCCAAGCCCAATCTTGCACAGGCTGTGATGGCTCCAGAGTTCAAGAGTGCAGTGGTCACAGGCTTTGCCCAGGGTTTTAAATTTTATTTAAATTTTTTTTACGTGTATGAGTGTTTTGCCTTCATGTATACAAGTGTATTTATGCATGCAATGCCTACAGAGGCCAGAAGAAGGCATTGGCTCCCCAAGAACTGGAGTTACAGTTGTGAGCTGCGATGTGGGTTCTGGGAACCAAACCCAGGCCCTCTGCAAAAGCAGCCGGTGCCCTTAACCACTGAGCCATCTCTCCAGCACCTGGATTTTTGTTCTCTGCATCAGCTATTTCCTTCCTCTGTCATCCGTGAGGCCTGAGAATCAGCTTACCTGTGGTGGTGGGTAGGGTGCTTGTGGATGGAGGCATCGTCCTCTGGGGCTCTGAAATGAAACACTCAGATGAAGGTAGAAAGCGGAGGAGGAGGGCACTGTGATAGTGAGAAGACATAGCTCACGATCTAAGTGCCACTTGCCAATTACCTGACTTGCTTTCCTCCCCTACCCCATTTCTCAGTGCTCAGTGAGGTGGCAGTCCCACACATCACAGATGGGAAAATGGAGGTTCATAGGACAGTGAACTTAGCACTTGGCAGAGAAAGGTCCTGCTTTTATATCCTGACAGACAGATGCAGTGCCCTAGCCCCCCGCCCCGCCCCCCCCAGCATCTATCAGGACATTATAAGCTGGAAACCCCTTTCCCTCAACCTGCCCTCCCAGGCCCTAGTCCAGGATACCATGTGACTTAACCTACCTTGGCAGACCAGGCCTAGTGGGAGGCAACTGGCCTGTGAGATTGGAGTGCAGTTGGAGAAAGACCACAGGGGTCCATGGCAGATGATCTGGTTCTGGGGTCTATTGAACGAAGGGAAGGAGATGAGAGCCAAGGGGCCCCCACATCCCACCTGCTGGCAGATTTTTTCCGAGGTTGGACCGAGTTTCCCCCATTCATTTTGGCTCCAGCCCCAACTGGAACTGCACAAGGTGTGCCTCAGGCTTTCTTTCTGGATCTCCAGGTTGCCCTGGCACTTGGAGTTGGAGCCATTTAGCATCACCTGATAACCTGGGGGGTCAAAGAGATAGCGAGAGGGGTCAGATAGGTGAGAGAGAAAGAGCCAGCTCCCCCTGGCCTCTTCTGAGCGTCCTCCTTGCTGGGGCACTGCAGAGGCTTCCTACAGTCTCAGGCCTGGCACCTTGGAAGCCTTGTGCTGCAACTCAGATTTCAGAGCTTAGAGGGGCCTTGGGGCTGTGGACAAGATATTCTCACATCTGCCCAGCAGAATTCTGGAAGTTCTGTTTCAGTAGGTCCAAGGTAGGGCCTGATATCGTATGTGTGTGTGTATGCAGATGTGTGTGCACATATCTGCCCATGCTTGTAGAGGCCAGAGGTCAACCTTAGGTGTCATTCCTCAGGGGCCATCCACATTGTTTTTTTTTTTTTTTTTTGTTTTTTTGTTAGGTTTTTGACTGCTAATAGGCGGTGGATAATTGATGGAAAGTATCCTAGCAGTGTGGTGAATTTGTGTGTGGGGGTAGGTGATTTGTGTTTGTCTACCACCTCTGGCAG
>NW_008328301.1:227328-238282 GCF_000622305.1 Nannospalax galili
AGAGATCCACCTGCCTCTGCCTCCCCGAGTGCTGGGATTAAATGCGTGCGCCACCATGCCTGTTGTTTTTTGAGACAGGGTTTGTCATTGGGACCTGGGCTTGCCAGCAAGTCCCAGGAATCTGCCAGTCTCAGCCTCCCAACATTGGGATTACAAACAGGCCCTGGCTGTTTTTTTTTTTTTTTAAATGTGGGTCCTGGGGATTGGACTCAGTTGTCATACTTGTGTGAAAGCACTTTACTGACTGAGCTATTGCCCCAGTCCTCCCTACCCTGAGATCTTTTTGTTTTAATGTTTACAATTAACCATATTAGCTGTGTGGTGGTGGTGGTACATGAGTATAATCCCAGCATTTGGGAGGTGGAGGCAGAAGGATCAGGAATTTAAGGTCATCCTCGATACCTAGAGCATTCAAAGACAGCTTAGGCTATGTGAGACCCTGTCTTAAAAAAACAAAAAAACAAATCAATTTTATTGAGGCACAATTTTCACATAGTGAAATGCTCTCATTTTAAGGGTATTTTTTTGGTAGGAGTTGTCAAATGTCTATGGGTACAAAGCCTCCACTGTAATCTTGATATGGAGCATGTCCATCATCCAGAAGGTTCCTGCTGGCTCCTCCACAGTTCATTTCCCTGACTCCAGCCTCAGGCAATCACTGCTCTGCTTTCTGTCATGAGAGATTAGCCTTGGCTGTTCTGCAGGGTCTATAATAGAACTGAATCACACAGCATCGTTTGCTCTGGTCTCTTCCACACATATTTGAGGCTTATACGTGCTGCTGTGTGGATCGGTGGTTCACTTTTTTTAACTGCTGGATAATATTTTTTTGTGTGAATTTGCTCTGGCTCTTTTCCACAAATTCTCTGTGCTGTTTCTGGGGTTTGCCTGCAGTGAATTAAACTGCCTATAAACATGCATGTGCAGGCCTGTGTGTGTGTGGGGGGGGCTGTATTTCCTTCTCTTTTGAGTTAATACCTCAGAGTAGAATTTGTAGGTCATAGGTAGATATGTGGCTTTTGTGAATTTTTTAAGCTCTATGATAGGGAGTGGGTATATATCATATAGAGGAGCCCTTCATTCTAGGACCTCCTTTGGGTACCAGAATCCACAGATGCTCAAGTTCTGTATATAAAATGTTCTAGGGCCAGGCAAGGTGGAGCATGCCTATTATCCCAGCACATGGGAGGTGAAGACGGGAGGCTCAGGAGCTCAAGGTCATCCTTGGCAAGTTTGGGGCCAGTCTGGGCTACATGTCTCTCTAAGAAACAAAAGAAATAAAAATGGGATAGGGGTTGGGGTATAGCTAAGTAGTAGAGTATGTGCTTAACTTATGCAAGGCCCTGAGTTCCATCCCAAGCACTACAGAAACTAACAAAATGGCAGAATGTGTGTGTGTGTGTGTGTGTGTGTGTGTGTGTATGCACAAAGAGCTTCTGCAAGGATATGTAAGACGGGAAGAAATATGGTCATTACCTGGGGTGCTGGTGTGGGGAGGGAGGGACAGATTGGGGACAGAGATGGAAAGAAGAGTATCTTTTCATAGAAAGCTTTGAGCTCAGCCAATGTATTTCTTATTTATGAAAAAGTTAAAAAAATACAAAAGGCTCCCTTGGAGGCTTCTGAAGGCTGCTGGTCAGGCTTCCTTTTCCTTCGTACCCACAGGGACATGTGGGATGCAGAAGGCAGGGCTGGGGCTCGCCAAGGTCACTTGACTAGCTGAAGTCTCCTGATTTGCTAGATGCAGAGGGTTGGCCCCACACTCACATCTCTAGGTGCTTTGCCAGCTGTAGGCCCAGCAAGCTTCTCACTGAGTCCTCCCAAGGCTGATGTCTCCTCCTTCACAGGTGGGCAAGTGAGGTTCAGACACCAAGAGACTAGCTAGAGCCTGAAGCTGGGACATCATGCAGGGCCCAGGTCCTGATACAGGGCCTGCTGAGATCTCTGTATCTGCATGATGGCTTTACAAGACCTTGCATCTGTCCCCAAATAAATTCATCACAGTGAGGTGCATTTGAAGGTCAGTATGTTTCCTGCCCAGGGACATGATAGTTATCCTAAGAATTAGCATTTTCATGGTGCTTTATGGCCATGGGGGCCACCACCTGCCTGCGCACTGGCGTCTCTGATGTCTGTGTGTCTGAAGAGATGGGGTTCACACTGATGGAGGTGACCATGTCCTCAAACAGCCCACGGAGCCACCACCTGACTCTTTTGCCACCCCACTTCCCTTCTCATGGCCCTTCCTTACCTAAGCCATCCCATGTGTCCTGTCCAAGGCAGGAAGTGACTGTGGAAAGGAGAGATGCAGATTAGAAACAGAAGACTACACCCCCCATCCCAACGCTAGTAGTGGCCCTGGCTGACGGTCCTCCATCTCACTGTCACTAGATTCTAGGGCAAGGATTTTCATGCTTGGAACCTCAGAGTGATCACGGATTCAATTTAGCTACAGCCATTGATATTCTTTCTTTCTCTCTCTGTCAAATTGACTTTCTCAACGGACACACAAGTGGAATTGATTTTTCTTCAGCCCACAGTTCAGTGAATGTAGCACATACCATGTGTGTGACCTCCATCACGATCAAGATCGACACCAATTCCATCACCCACAGGGACTCCTCATGGTATCTCTTTGCAGTTATGCAAGATCCCTCTTCTTATAGAGGGTGGTAAAATGTGCTGGGCTTTGAAGGGGGATAAGAATCCTTTCAGGGGAGGACTGAGGTGATGGTATAGTTGGTAGAGTGGTTGCCTTGCAGGCCTTTTGTTAAATCCTTAGAGCCCACGTATAAAAACCAGGCATGGTGCATGTGCTTTGTAATCCCAGTGCTGAGGAGCCAGAGATAGGCAGATCCCTGGGAATCTCTGGCCAGCCAGCTTAGCCAATTAGGTAAGCTCTAAGCCAGTGAGAGACTCTGTCTTATAAAACAAGGTGAGGTCTGCAAGATGGCTCAGCAGGTAAAGGCCTTTGTTGCCAAGCCTGAAGGCTCCCTTGGAGGCTTCTGAAGGCTGCTGGTCAGGCTTCCTTTTCCTTCGTACCCACAGGGACATGTGGGATGCAGAAGGCAGGGCTGGGGTTTGATCCCTGGGATCCATATGGTGGTAGGAGAGAACTGATTCCCATAAATTGTCCTCAGACCTGACCTGTGCATGCATACATACACACTAAAAATGTTTTGGAAAAAATAGCAATATCAGAGACTAGCGATGTAGCTCAGTTGGTAGAGTAGCTCAGTTGGTAGAGTTGCAACCCTGAGTTTGATCCTCAGCAATGGGGTGTGTTGGTACACTCCTGTAATCCTAGTACTGAAGAGGATCGGGCGTCAAAGTCATTGTGGACTACACAGTGAATTCAAGGCCAGCCTAGGCTACATAAGATCTGTCTCAACAACAGCAACCCCCCAGCGCCCCCCCAACCCAGAGTCTTAAAAGAGCCCATTCTTGGAGCTAGAGAGATGGCTCAGAGCATTTACTGCTCTTCCAGAGAACCCAGGTTTGGTTTCTTGTACCCACATTGGGCAGCTCACAACCACCTGTAACTCCAGTTCCAGAGGATCAGATGCCCTGTGGCCTCTGAGGGCATCTACACATGAGGGAAACACACAAACTCACACAGGTACACATACATACACATAAATAAAAGTAAATCTTTAAAACATTCTTGCTGGGTGGGGCTCAAAATGCAGAGGCAGGTAGATCTCTGTAAGATGGAAGCCAGCCTGGTCTACATAATGAGTTCCAGGCCAGCTGGGGCTACAGGGAGATCCTGTCTCAAAAAAAAAAAAAAAAAACCAAAAAAAAACCAAAATAAAACAAAGAATATTCTTGCCTGAATATTCTTTTCAAAAAATTTTATTTTATGTGTATGTGTTTTGTGTGCATGTATGTTGTGTTCCTGTGTCTTGTAATACCCCTGGAAGTGAGAAGAAGGTGTAGAATCTCCTGGAACTGGAAAACTAGATGGTTGTTAGCTGTCATGTAGGTTCCGAGAACTGAACCTGGGTCCTTTGCAAGAGCAGCCAGTGCTCTTAACCACTTCCTTCTAGCCCTCTTGCCTGAATATTTTTAAGCTCGTGGTAAGGTTTTAAGGGGTTGTATTTTCCCTATCACGTCTCTTCCCTCAAGTCAAGACTCCTTGTAATAAAGTTGTTGCCATCCTGTGATAACTCCCTCTGTCTACTAAAGACACCATCGCAGTTGCTCTAGGAGTGGTGAGCCTTGGAAGCGAACAGTTATTCTTATGAGCAGAGGGTATCAGGCCTGTAGCTGTGGCAGGAGCTCTGGCTTGCTTGGAAAAGGATGGTTCAGCTGTCAATCATTTGAGCTACTGTAGTGGGTGATGCAGCCTCAGGAGGATGTGGTGTAGAAGCCCAGGTATAGGATGAGAGAGCAGGCGGTAGCCCTTTGCCATTTGTTCTTCCTCATCTTTCACCCCTACCTGAGAGGTCAGTGCTGGGAATGGAATCTGGTTCTGTTTCCCCATGGAGAATAGGGAAATCTACCTTTAGAGAGTCATTCCTTTGACTGAGCCATGAGGGCTGAGGCAGCTTGAATTGGTGTGTATGGGAGGAGGAGACACTAATCTGATCTGCCTTTTGCTGTTGTATGACGCAGGACAGGTTTTTAGTCCTAGAAGTGTTCTGGGTTTGAGCATCAGCCTGTGAGCATGGGAAACAAGTCCTCCTGTTTTTGAACCCCAGTTTCCTCATCCATGAAGAGCTTAGCCCCATGTTTCCCTGGCCCAGCTCAGTGCTCAGAGTTGGGACGGGGCAGGTGTAGGCAGGGCTGTAGAACTTTGGAAGGATTCGGAGGCCCTGTCTGGAAAGCTCAGTGGGCCAGGCCACAGGGCTCTTATTTCCCTGTTCCTCTCAGAAACTTCTTGTTCCAAAGATCTTTCCTTCAGTGCTTGTTATGAATATCAAGCACCTGATGCAGAGATGGCTATGACAGATCTTGAACCTGAGGTTCTAGAGTAACCAGATTTGGAAGCCCCAGTGACAAGTACTAGGTCTGATCATCCTAGGCACTGTATACAGGTACCACACAGAACAACATAGGCCCTGTTCAGAGAATTTTCTTAAGAAAGACTAATAGAGACCAACTGTGATTCTAAAAAGGAAAGTAGGGACAGTAGGAAAGTAGAAAGATGGCTTGGGGGTAAAAATGCTTGCCTTGCAAGCCTGATGACCTGAAATTCGATCCCAGAACCTGTGTGGAAAAGCCGAATGGGAATGCGGTTGCTCTCCTCTGTAAACTCAGCATCCTTTTGGCAAAATCGAAGGCAGAGACAGAATTGTCTGAGTGCTCCCTGGCCAGCCAGCCTGTAGTACACAGCACAGCAGCAGAAACAAGAGAGGCTCATCTCAGCGTGGTAGAAGGAGAAAACGGATTCCCCAAAGTTGTCCCCTGACTTTCATGTACATGCCATGGCACACGTACACACACACACACACACACACACACACACACACACACACACACACAATTTAAAAAGGAAAGTGATCTGTTAAGAAAGGGTGACTGCATTCTAAGATGTAGCTTTCCTGTAGTGCCTATCTGGTCTTCAAGGAGCCATGCTTCCCCTTTCCTGCTGTCACCATTACCATTACTGCTACCATGGCCACTGTAGCCACTGCCACCACCACCACCACCATCACCATCATGACTATCACCATTATCTTCACCACCACATCATCATCATGACCTATCACCACCATTACCATCATTACTGCCATCAGGATCTTTATCATCATCACTATCACCATCTTCATTACCTCGTCAACCTCACAGTCACTATCATCAGTATTCTCATCTTCGTCACCACCACCATCACTATCACCATCATCATCACCACTTCCCTCATCTCTGCCACCATCATCATGGTCATCTCATCACCATCGCCACCGTCACCATGCAAACCCAAGCAAAGGAAATGAACCATAAAACATGCTAAGACATCTTAGCCCTGAATCTGCCGTGTGATGTTACAAATCACTCAGACTCTCTGGGCTTGGTACACTGGTGTAGAAAGTGATGAAGTTCAGTTCCGTGATCCCTCGCCTCCGAAACAGCTACCATCTCTGCTCTGTATTTTCCAATGAGTCTTGGTGTCTGGGGCTGACGAGAGTGCTGCTTCTTGTCCAGGCCCACTCTTAGGCTCTCTTTGTCTACACCCTGCTCTCATTCTTTTTCTCACAGACATCACACCACCACCCTCCTCACCCTCAGCCCTGCAGGCTGTGCTCAGCATCTCCCCGACCTCCTCTGGAGTTTCAATCACCCTTGCCAGACCCTCTGAAATTCCTGTAACTGCTTGGGGACCCTGAAAGCTGCAGGGACATGGGGGCATGGAAGCATTATACCATCTCCTCTGCCACCCACACCGCTCCTTCAAATGGGAATTCTGAGGCCTTTTCCCTCCCTACCAAAGACCCTACGAGTTCTTTCCATGCACGGCTTGGACTGAGCAAGTCCAGGCAATGGTCAGGGCGGAAGAAGCCACTCAGAGGGCAGTCTTCCTCCTTCTTCACTCTCCCCAGGCTCCTGTCTCTGTATTGGTAGAATCCAATTAGTTTGAGCCTCCTTAACCTGAGAGGACTTGGCAAGAGTCAGATGAATCTCTGAGAGCTGCTCTGAGGCATCTACCATCATCCCCTTCCTCCTGTCCCCCAGCACTCTCATGATACTCACTGGCAGTGGCCTGGGGCACCACATGGCCCAGGCTGTAATCCCACAACCATTGAGTTTTTTTTTTTTTAAAAGCTCCAGGCAGTGCTTACATCTTTTTTTCTTCCACTCAACTTTCAAGCCTTCCTTTTGCTTTTAAAACAAATCCCAAGGTTCAGATGCTTTTGAAAATCAGGTCTCCTGGCTGTGAGCTGCATCACTGTCACCAGGGTCCCAGCCAGCAGCCTGTGCCTTTTGTCTTTTGATTTGCCAGCACGCAAGGGTCCAGCTTTCTCCCTGTCTCCTGAGCCCCAGCTTTCGGTGGGTGATGTCATCTGCAGTGAAACACATGGTTTCCCATACTGAATGGGATGTGCCAGGATTATAAATAGCTTCCTGTGACTTCAAGTCTCCATCTTGTGCCAGACCTGTTTGCCAGAAATCTGTAAATATTTTCTGAATTTTGGAATGGCCATGAATGTTTGTGGCCTGGGTGATGGATCCTTTATAGGTGACAAGGCTGATGTTATTTATAGGAGTAGATGGTCTGCAGGACAGAACTCGGTTCAGGGCAGCTGGCCATAAAGTCAAACTCAGCTCTTTGCCTCTGATCCATGCAGAGGTCCTGCCTGTTATTTGTAGCCTGGACATACTGGGTGTATACTGAGCCTCCAGTGGGTACCTGGGGCTGTAGGGAGGGGCTGGGACAGTGGTTGTAATCATACCATTGAGAACTGGGAAGCTTCCTAGTGGTGGCTTCCCTATGAGTGAACTTTTCTCGTGAAAATTCATTTCTTGGCCAAATACCCAAAGACTCTGCCACCATCTTGCTCCACTGACCACTTTCATGCAACTTGAGAGTCAGATGGCCTTTTTTCTCCATAAACGACACTTCTCTCTGATAGTCCATAAAGCTCCCCAAACTGCATCCACCCATTTCTGTCCAACACAGGGGGTGCTGGCTTTTGGGAGGACCCTAGATTTTCCTCCTTCATCTTGTCTGCATTGGTTTATTTAGAAGGTTCCAGAAACACCACTTTTTGTTTATTAGTGGAGCTGTCCCTAACTCAAGACTATGAAAGCTTTCTGGAAATAGAGTTCAGAGAAGAGCCAGAATTTGGGGTGTCAGAGCACTGAATAAAGCCTTTTGTTAGGGTTGGCACCTTTTGATGTGTTCAGTGTGCACATACCACCCTGGGCTTTAGCCAAGAGTAACCTGAATGGGGTGTACCCAAGGGGCACTGGCTTGAAATTGGTCCATAATCTCATTTTCCATGCACAGTGAGTGGTGGGCAGAATGGCCTTGGTTTTTTAAACCGCTATTTCATTCTCCGCCCGGAGGTCTGGCATGACTAACTGAATTTATCCCAGTTTCTGTTTCTCCTGAGCCTTTTTGTTTTTTAAAGACAGAGTTTCATGTAGTCCAAGCTGATCTAGAACTCACAATGTATCAGAGGATGACCTCAAAATTCCTGATCCTCCTGCTTCTACCTCCCATGTGCTGGGATTACAGGGGTGCACAATTGCACCCCGCTCAGCCTTTCTTTTTGTTCAGCCCTCCTCCACATATTGCAGAGCACTGTTACAACAACCTATTCTGTCATCACAGCCCTGTGAGGATGGGTTATGCTTGCCTCCATTTTCAGATGGGGAAACTGAAGTTCAGAAGACTTGGTCTAGTTGATGGTAGTCAGCACAGCACTTCATGTCCATCTGACAGCCCGTACTGTGTGTGTAGTCCAGGTGACCCAGCCAGTGCTACACTGAACCTTCTTGTGTGTGTGACAAAAGCATACAGTGTACCATCTACATTGGAAAAAAAACTGGATTCCAGGGCACATCTGACTCAGGATTTGGACAAGGGCTCCAGGCCCTGCAGAGGCCAAAGGGCAACCATCTGGTCTGTGTGTCTCTCCAGTTCATAGGAGTGAAGGCGCAATCCTCCAGGAGGATCTGCTGGCTCCGTCTCATCTCTCCTTCTCTCCTTTGGACCTGCTGAGTCGAAGCCCCTCCGCTGGAGCCCCTGGGCTCACACAGGCTCATTCACTGCCCTCACCTATATCTGCAAATAGTCTCTTCTAAGACTTACTCTCTGTAGGCACAATGTGCCCTGTTTCCCACTCAGCCCGCCTTTATCTCCAACCCACATGTGGCCTTCCAGCACTCATAGAGTCCTCTCTTTCTCTTGTCTGTCTCCCATTAAACCCCATCACTGAATCAGACCCACCAGGGCAGAGATCTTGTCTGTTCTTGTGAATCCACTGCTATTATCCTTTGAGGTACAGCTACAGGCCTATGGTGTTTCATTTGTTTTTTTTTTTTTTTTTTTTTTTTTTTTTTTTTAGATGAACACCTCATTTTTTTTTTGAGACAGTCTCATTATGTAACTCAGACTGGCCTGGAACTTGTGATTTTCCTGTCTCAGTCTCCCCAGTGCTGGGATCACCACCAATGCTCAGCTCAACCCAATTTTACAGACGGTTTGCCACTAAGACTCAAGAGGTTCTGGTCACTTTGGGTGGTTAAGAAGAAACAAATCAGATCTGCATTGCTGGAACCCATCCTGCTTCAAGCTGTACACAAGCATATTCACATACAATTCACACAAGATGGAGGAGCTGCCCTGGCTCTGTCAGCTCCAGCTGAGCTCTTTCCCTGGTCACTGTAGAGAGACCCTCTGATGGAGCCATTGCCAAGTGACCACAGAACTGGGGCCAGCCACTGGCCTCCAGGAGCTATGTGTCCATCAGGGGCCTGATCCTTCGTGCTCAGAGTCAAGCACAGCCCTAGCTCTGAGACCGGGGACAGCAGCTGGTAGTCTGCTCCCTGCTGGGCCTGTCTTCTTTAGTGGCACACGCTTAGCCCCTCTCAGGCCAGTTTTCCCCCATGGCTTTCACCCTGTGGTCTCCTCTACCTGGGCATTTCTTTCCTCTTTTTCTGCCTGGGTGGTCTTCATCGGGGTGACAGAGAAGATACCACCTCCTTCAAGAAGTGCCAGCCTGTCCTCTGAGTACCTGCCATGGTGTCCTGGCCCGTAGATGGATTCCAGACATGTGAGGATTTGGGGTACTGGCATCCCTGCTACTTCTATCGGGTTTCCTTTGTGAGCTGGGATGACCCATGGACAGGGATACCTGCCCTGGCCTGTGTTGTACCTGGGGCTCTGTGGAACAGGTTTGTGAATGAAGGGAGAGAGGGAGAGAGGACAAAAGGGAGGGAGGGAGGGAGGGAAGGAAGGAAGGAAGGACCTGTACATAGAGACTGGGAGATGAGCTCTCTGGTGAAGTGAGCATCTAGTAGGACACTTCCCCACTCTGCTCTACCTTGCCCTATTTCCAGCCAATCCTAACATCTACCGAGTACTTTCACTACCCTGTGCAAGCCCAGACCTAATATCTGTCAATTCATTTGACCCCCTCCACCAACATCCATGAGGTATTGTTATTATTTTCTACTTACAGTGGTGGAGACCGAGGCCTGGCCCATGTCCCCACCCTGCTCTAGCTGGTGAGGCCCAGAAATGTTGCACTAAGAGGGAACAGTGTGGGGAACCTTGGCTACGACTCTTGCTCCAGCCAGGCTGTGGACATCTTCATAGCTCTGGGGCATGAAGGCTCTGATGCCAGCTTGGAGGTTGCAGTGGTCCTGGGGCACCCCAGCCCTGGGCCTTGGTGGCTGTGTATCTGTTGGTGGAGACCGTGTCCTTCAGCCATGCTCCAACATTATGGGGATGGCTTTGGGGACCTATTACTCTTAGTTACAGGGTCAGAGGGGCTGTATGAGGACTGGAGTGTTGGATCAGGCTCTACCCCGATCCTTGTCAGCTGGTCTACCTTGGGCTTACAGCTTCTGGGCTTCAGTTTTTTCTCACTGTAAAATGGGGTAATGGGCCCACCTATTTCCTGCACTGTTGTGAAGCTTATGGAAGAAAATCACTTTAGAAGAATTTCATGAAAGTTGGGCCTGATGGTTCAGGCCTGTAGTTCTAGCTACTGGGGAGGCTGAGGCAGAGGGAGAAGAGGTGGTGGTGCAAGTTCAAGGCCTGCATGGGCAGTGGAGTGAGTTCAAAGTCAGCTTGGTTAATGTATGAAGACCTTGTCCCAAAAAGTTGGGAGGTAGAAAAAAACCGGGTGTGGTGGTGCACTCACCTATCCCAGCACTCAGGAGGCAGAGGCAGATGGATCTCTGTGAAATCAAGGCCAGTCTGGTCTACATAGCGAGTTCCAGGCCAGATGGGGCTATAGGGAGACCCTGTGTCAAAAAAAAAAAAAAAAAAAAAAAAGGG
>NW_008328301.1:238526-289107 GCF_000622305.1 Nannospalax galili
GTGCTGGGAGGTGGAGAGGTGGCTCAGTGGGTAAAGGCCCTTGCTGCCAAGCTTAAGGACCTGAGTTGAATTCTGGGACCCACATGATGGAAGGAGAAAATGGACTCCTGCAAGTTGTCCTCTGACCTCTCCACTCATGCTGTGGCGTAAGTAAGCAATGAGTGTACACACATGCCACAAATAAATAAGTGTACAAAAAATTTTTTTTTAAAGTAAAAAACGAGACTGGGCATGGTGGCACACACCTTTAATCCCAGCATTCAGGAGGCAGAGAGAGGCAGTTGGATCTCTGTGAGTTCTAGGCTATGGTAGACCCTGTCTCAAAAACCAAAAACCAAAATAAAAAGTAAAAACCAGCAGGATGTAGTTGATTGATAGATAGCCTGCCTAGCATGTGTGAGGCACTGGGTTCAATCCCAGGACCATAAAAATAAAAATGAAATTGTGAGCTTGACCCCCCAGCACCATGGAAATGTGTGTTATTCACCAACTCTAGCAAACACATAGTGACCATGTGTTCCTGGTACCTCCACTGGAGATGAAGGTGCATCCCCTACTGTTCTGGAATCTGGGTTGAATGGGGCTGGGGGATCTGCCAGTCCTGTCAAAAACCTACTTCATGTCCAGTGGGAAGCCAGCTGTGTCCAGCCTCCCTATGTGTGGGCCTAAGGCTTCAGAGGACTGCTGGCTTGGGGGTAAAGGCTTGGCTTCTAGGAATGCTCAGGTCTAAAGTAGACTACAGCAATGGCCTGGCAGAGAACAGGAAACCAGCCAAGGCCTGTCAGAACAGGCACTTTATACTTCTTGCTGTCATGTGTACAAGTAGCATATGCATGGGCATCTGACCTGTGGTCACATGGATGAAGGAGCTATGCAGTGTCCAGGAGAGAGCACACATAGTTCTCAATATACACATAGACTCACACATTCCCATGCTCACTCACCCACTAGCTTTTGAGGGTGCAGAGTGAGGCATGCCGCCCCAGCCTCTTCCCTGCAAAGTGGGAAGCCATTTCCTCCTTCTCATCACATTTGGCATCCAGCAGTCACACCTCTAAGTGGTCAGATTTCATCAGTTCACATTCCTGCTCCTTACATGGCCCCATGTTGTACATGGGGAGATTTCTCCATGGTTAAGTTTAGAGCCCAGAACTTAAGCCTCCAGGCGTAGCATGCACTGCCTACCTCTGCTGGGTTGTTAAGCGTCCTTCCCATTCCCATTGTCAGGGATGGCCCCAGGTCTGGAGTGAGTCTTCTGGGACTGACCCAGGGTTGCTATAATCTTGCTGGGGGACCATCCTACTTTGGTCCCCTCAGCCCAGAGAATCTTCAGATACTGGTAGAGATGGCGGGTTTCTTCCTCTCTGGAGGTGACCAAGTAAAGGCTAGGCAATCCTGGGTGGCACACTACAGGGAGTGGCTGCACAGGATGGGAACTAGGTGCTCCAACTTCCAGCCTAAGGCTGGAGAAGAAATCAATTCTCAACAGTACAGAAAGAATAAGACTGGGCAACAGTGGAGGATGCTGGACAAGCAGAGCCCAGCTGAGGTTCCGTGGCCCTAAAACCTCCCTGATATTCCAGGGAAGTGATGTCCAGGCCCTATATTCAGACCTGGGGAGAACTGTGATCTCCAAACTGTACCCCAGTATGCCCAGGTATCCTGCCTGACAGGACCTGGCAGAGACTCACCCAGCATTCCCAGCAGGTACATGATAGCCAGCGGCACTTGGTAAGAGCCCATGGGCACGGCCTCCTGATGCCTCAGTCTCAGCAAGTAAGCACAGCACCCGTGGGTGAGGGTGGCTGGCCCAGTGTCTCACTCTCAGAGAGGGAGGGGGCACAGGCAGGGGTGGAATGGGGAAGCAGGCAGTACTGGGCCTGCGTCATTGTCACCGGTGTTTGAAGTTGAACTGTCAACTTCCTCCTGGCAAAACCACCTGCCTCAATTCAAATGGCGGCCCTAGCCACTGTCGGCTTCCTGCCTGAGGTGCCCTAAGCTGGGGTAGTGCCTGCTGGTCATGTTCATACCTGGACAAAGCCCAGTGTCCTGGTGGATTGGGACTGTGGGTCAGGGAGAAGTTGGGGACTATGAGAGCTGGCCTGAGGGTAGAGGTGTGGACAGGGCAAGGGCCAGGGCCAGGAATTCTCCCCAGAGGGCCCTGATTGGGGCTGGGGCTATGAGAGCTGGAAAGGGGGTACACGACTTTGGGTCTTGTTGCAGGCTTAGAGAGGAAAACCCAAATCCAAGTCCTCCCTACCTTGGATGAGGGACAAAGCTGAATTCTGATGTGAATCCCTATGGGGGATTTTTTTTTTTTTTTTTTAAAGACAGTCTTGCTATGTGCATCCCACATTAGCCTGGAACTTGTGGTGGTCCTCCTGCCTCAACATCCCGAGTGCTGGGATTGCAAATATAATTTCAGCACATGTGAAAGGAAAGGTGTCTCCATGGAAGTTGGGCTTCCACTTGAGAGTGTGTGTGTGTGTGTGTGTGTGAGTGTCTGTGGGTGTGTTGGTTGTGGTTGAGGGTGGGTGTGTGTGTGTGGGTGTGTGAGAGAGAGAGAGAGAGAGAGAGAGAGAGAGAGAGGGAGAGAGAGAGAGAAAGAGAGAGAGAGAGAGAGAGAGAGAGAGAGAAAGAGAGAGAGAGAGAGATCTTGCGTGTGTGACCTTTGTGTTGGGGTATGTGATCCCTATGTTGGGTATAAGTTCCCTATGTTGAGTATGAGATTTCTGTGTTGAGTTGAGGTCTCCATGTTGGGTATGCTAACACGATATTTGGTATAAGATCTTCAAGTTGCATGTGAGCTCTCCATGTTGGCTGTGTGATCTCTGTGTTGGGTATGAGAGCTCCATGTTGAGTGTGAGATCTCCATGTTGTATGTGTGATCTCCACATTGAGTGTGATAGCTCCATGCTGTTTGTGGGATCTTCTTGTTTTATGTGTGATCTCCATGTTGGATGTGAGATCTCTGTGTTGAATATGAGATCTCCATGTTGGGTGTGGGATCTCTTTGTATCTGCAATCTTTCTATGTGTTCAAGATCTCCATGGTGGGTCTGTCTGTTGTATCTGTGTGGATGCCACCCCTGGAGGGGCTGCCTGGACTTGTGTCTCTATAGAGACAGGCAGACTCTCTGAGATTCTGAAGAGTAAGATGGGAGCCTGGGCTGGGTCCACTTCCATGTCTAGTTCTGCCTTGCTGCGTCCGGCCACTCCAGGCGGTCATAGATCAACAATTGTAGTTCAAGAGACTGTGTGTTCAGCATAGGCAGGGGTGTTGAGCACTTGAGGCAGCCCTGGAAGCTTCTAATACCCCCTCTCAGTTGTTTTCTGCTACCCCCTCTCAGTTGTTTTCTGCTAACTAGGATCTAGAGGGCTTCTGGAAGCCTGTTTAGCGGAAGGAAAAATATGTATCTCAGACCAAGGCATGAGGCCTCCTGTGACAGTCACTACACCACCAGCTTGTGTTAGATTGGTGGGAAGCCTCCCCTCTCCAGGGGTGGCACCGCCTTAGTGGGGATGGGTCAAGACACCCCCTCACCACATCAGGCCTTGCCTGTTTCCTGTTCTTGCCATACCACCTTTCTTGGTCCTGGGATTCTAGACCATTCATTCATTCATTCATTCATTCATTCACCAAGGCTTTGCTCCATGCTAAGAACTAGGGATACAGAAATGAAAGAGAGAGAGAGAGAGAGAGAGAGAGAGAGAGAGAGAGAGAGAACATGAACCCTGCTTATATTCTAGAGGCCTATGTTGGTTACTTCTGTTTATGACTTAGTGTTTCTTTTCTTTTTCCCCTGGCAGTGTGAGAGATGGAAGTCAGGGCCTTATGCTGGCAAGATAAGCACTCTACCAACTGAGCTATCTCCTCAGCATCACTTAGTATTTCTTCAGTGCTCTTCACAGCTTGTTCGTACAACTGGTTTACATAGGTGCAGCTGGGAGAACACAGCCTCGCTTTACAGCGATCCTAGCCAGGGGACAGCCCCAGCTAGCAAGGGAACTGGGTTCAGCTTCCAGTTTCACAGATGAGGACATGGACGTCTTTCTTCCTCCACAACCCTTCTAACTGCCTCTCTTCTCTTCATCAAAAGCAAAGAAAGCAACCCACTGTACAACCTCTAACCAACAATGGACTTTGGACAGATTTCTAACCTCTCTCACTGGCATGAGGGTCACCCACGGTGGTGGCTTCCATTTTACCCGGTAATTTGTTTCTGGAAAACTGAAAATATTACCTCAGCCGCTGGCTGTGTACCTGAGGGGATGGCAGTGATGGGGTCCCTGCACTCCGGGGGCTGTGGTCCCCTTGCAGCCCCTGACCAGGAATCTCCCTCCTCAGCTTCCTCAGCCCCTCCCCCATCCTGCTGCCCATTAATTACCCCACCCTTTGCACTCTTCTAGGCCCCAGGTTCTGTGCCTGCTCAGACCCAAGATCCCATCGAGACCATTTCCTGTCCCTGTCACCCTCACTTTCCATGACACAAGAGGAAGTCAGCTGAGCCAGTTGGGTTTTCCATATAGCCCTTTGATGAAGGCCTGAGGTGGGGGAGGGGGCAAGCCCCCTGGGCCGGTGTCAGAACCTCATCGTCCTCCCTGAGACAGACGCCTACCCTACTGCCCTGGCTACACCAGGTAATTTTGGGAGGGCTGTGCCTTTCTCTGCTCTTCTGGTCTGGGTCACTCCTTGGTGACCCCAACAATTGTTCTCCTGGGGGAGGGCAGCAAGGGGGCTACATGGGGCATGGGGAAGGGGGAGGAGCTGAGTGTGAGAGCAGAGGAGGGAGGAGGCTGAGACACCTGAGGGTGCTTAGTAGGAGCTTAGTATTTGTTGAATGAGACTTATGGGATGGATAAATTATGGGATGGATAAACTCCTTCAAGTATCTGTTTGTTGAATGACTCAGTGACCCCAACCCCTATCTGTACTTGACAGCCTTGAGCCCTGTGCCTGCACCTCCTCGCGCAGGTCAGCTGGCTTTCCAGATTCTTTCCCCACCCCACCTGCTTTGCTGCTTTCCTTCCAGATCCTTGGTCGGGGTGGAAAGGGTAGAAGGTTCCAGATCTGCTGAAAGGACTGCTTGTGTGAGGGAGGGGTGTCTGCCTTTCAGCACCTGCCATTTGAGTGTGGCCTTTGCTGTGTGACTCTAGGTGAGTCCATGTTACACACTGGAGTCCTCAGTTGGCTCCTGTGTAGCCATAGGAGATTGGATGATTCTGAGACCAGCTCTCTGGAAGTGGTGGTTAGGGGTGGTTGGTGGGCTGGTGTGCCTGTATCCCAGGTGCCCTTAGGGGTAGGGAGAGGGTTTGGCCCTTGCTGGGTGAGAGGGCATCAGGTTAGACTCTTTGGGGAAGAGCAGAGGACAGAGGCTTCCAGGTTGCTGTGGATGGAGCTGCTGGCTCTGTAAAGTGTCTCCCTGTGTGCACTTTTCCTCTGCTCCAAGTGGGCGGGACCACTTAGCTGGCCTTCCCACCATCTCCTTTAGGACAGTATCAGCCTCCCATATCTGTGACCCTGAGTCATTTAATGAAGCAAATTACCTAAATTCCCCTTGTGTGATGTGTTTGAGGATGGCTAGCCTTCGATTCGCCCTGTGGAGTACCAATGCAATCCTGGCTTAGAAGGAGGGGTTCTAGAATCTATGGTGATGACTTTCAGAGTAGGGAGAAACAGATTTGGGGAGGGGGGCTAGAGGCTGAATTTACATTCTGACTATGTGGGGACCTTAGGTAAGTCATTTTCCCTTTCTTAGACCCATTTTCCTGCATCTCAGGGATTCTAGAAGCTTCTGTGATGATGACATGAAGGACTCGTAAAGTGTAGCGCATCCCTAATGTGAGGCCAGTTGGCTCAGTCCTGGTCCATGTGTTTCCCACAAGGGGTCCTGTGTGTGTGGAGGTCCTTAGACAAAGTGACCACCCCTCCCCACCATAACCCTCACCCTGGGTTAGTGAGAATTGCTCTCCTTGCACCCACAGCTCCTCAGTGCTCCTGTTTTCACTTCTGTTGTTCTTGTGACATTGAACTTGTTTGACCACATGGTAAATATTAGTGTGGAGAAAATCAGGCTACCCTAATAGTGGAGAGCAAGTGTTAGCCAAACCCACTTTTCAGATGAATTAACAGGGTCAGTGAGGTTAGGTGAATTCCCCAAGGTGCACAGCTTACCAACAGTGAGGTTTGGAGCGTACCTCCAGGCTTCCTTATCCCTGGATGTCTCTTTCCTTCATACTACCGCCTCTCAGTTCAGGCGGGTGCATCCTTTGACCTGAAGGAGCTTTTGTGGGTTATGGCAGAGAGACTGGGAGACCATAAGTCTATTATAGATCCTGCTGTGTCCTTGGTTTGGCTGCTATTGTAAAGCAGGTGAATAGACAGAGCCTAATGTTGTGAGATGGACAGAGGCACCTGTGTAAATGTAGGGTTGGGCCTCTGCATTGTAGAAAGCCAGGACGGAGCACTCTTAGAGCACTGGACATTCCCAGTTCCTTCTGGCAGTGTTCTTGAAGCCACTGAGGAGAGTTGGAAGCTCCCCTGTCTCTTATATAATCCAACCCAGGCCTGTTCTTTTCGGTACCCAGCACTTGGCACAAAGCTAGCTCTTGAACAAATGAATGAATGATATTTATTTGCTTTCAGGATATTAAACAGAATGAACCCTGAGCTTTCCACCTAGTGGGGAGACTAGCTGATAAGGAATCTCTCATAGGAAACTGGGACAGAGTGTGGGAAGGGCCTTGTCTGCTGGAGCATGGTGGCACTGTAGCCAGCTCAGGGAAAGTCAGCTGAGGGGTGGGAGGGCATTGGATGAGCAGTTTTCCAGTTAGGTGGTGGGGTGGCTTTCCTAGGCTGAGGGAAGAGCTCAGTGCAAAGGCTTCTGGGTGATTAGGGCAGTAGCTGCTCTGTGACAGGTGAGAAGGGTTTAGAAGTTAGAGCTGGGTCATCAATCCTGGCTCAGCTTCTGTGGCTCTGCACCAGGGTTGGATGCTCTCCCTTGGGCCTCAATTTACTTATGAAATAAAGGGTCTGCTCCAGATGGTCCCTCAGAGTCCTCAGTCTTCAGGCTCACAGTGGTATTTAGAAAATATTGTCAGACCCTGAGCAACCTGTATATTTTGTTTTTAAGGGACCAAATGCCGAAAGCTATACCACTCTTTAGAAAGCTCATCCACAGCATCCCCTTAGAGTGACTTACTGGGTGGGAGGCAGCATCCTACAAGAGGGTATTTCCTCCACCCAGAGGGAAGGAAAGGACTAGGAAAGACCACAGAAAGATCAGGCAAAATGCAAGGATATTCCAGCCCAGCTACATTCTAGAGCCTACAGAGCCAAGAAAAGGAGACAGCAAGCCTGGTGTAATCTCAGTTATTTGTAGGAAGAAGCAGGAGGATCATAAGTTCAAGGCCTGCATGGACTACAGTGTAAGCTCATGGCCAGTCTGTACAATTCAGTGAAGGCTTGTATCAAAGATCAAACAGTAAAGGGCAGGAGAGATGCCCCAGCAGTTAAGAGCACTGACTACTCTTACACAGGACCCAGGTTTGATTCCCAATACCTACATGGTGGCTAAAAACTGTCTGTAATTCCAGTTCTAGGGGACCTGATGCCCTCTTCTTGCCTGTACAGGCATTGCATGCATGTGGTACACTTACATACATGCAAGCAAAACACTTATACACATAAAAATAAATAAACAGGGCCAGGTGTGGTGGTGCACACCTTTAATCCCAGCACTTGGGAGGCAGAGGCAGATGGATGTCTGTGAGATCAAGTTCAGCCAGGTCTACATAGTGAGTTCCAGGCCAGCTGGGGCTACAGGGAAAGTCTGTCTCAAAAAGACCAAAATAAATAAAAATAAATAAATAGATAAATAGATAAATGTGGGCTGGGGATGTAATTCAGTGGTAGAGCACTTTTGCCTAGGTTCAACCCCCATACTAAAAAAAAAAAAAAAAAAGTAGAGGGCACTGATGTAGACATGATCATAGCCTTTTGTGCAGTAAAAACACTAAAATTCATAATAATTTGCACGTTGAAATTTGCATATAAAATGTGTGAAGTAATCACGTATCGTTTACTTCTTTATAGAAAGGGTTTTACAGAATGTTCAAACTAAAGACAATGGATTAATAGTGGGGTGGGATTTGGAAGGGTTGGAAGAAGAGTAAGGGTGGGCTTTTTCAAAAAACATCTGCATTGTTTAAATCTTTTCAAAAGCATATATATATGCATATATACATAAATATTCTGGAAGTCATTTAGAGGTAACATACAAGGCTACTTTAGCAGGTAAAGGTACTTGCCACCAAGACTGACTACCTGAGTTCAATCCCAGAACTCACATTGCAGAAGGAGAGAACCAGCTCCTGTAGGTTGCCTCCACATGTGTGTGATGGCACATGTATGCACACACACGATAAATAAACATCAAATCTTTTTGAAACAATGAAAAGAGAAAATAATTCAATGTGTTTGTGTAATTATCCATAGCATTTAACATCTTCACGGTGTGTGTTTCCTTAGTAATAAAAATAATTTGTGCTGATTGAGAAAAGTCAGCAAATACAGTAGAGCATAAAGAAAAAAAGTGAAACTGCCCATCATCCTGCTGTCTGATACAGTCACTGTGAACATATCAGGCTAAATGTAACGTTTTTTTCTGTCCCTAATTACCATAATTGTACTGTTTCAAAGTTGGAAGTGTATATAAATGATGTTCAATATAATCTTTTATATTTATGTAAAATACATACATATACAAGGATATATAAATACATACTTTTTTTGCAGTGCTGAATTCAGAACCTCACACATGCAATGCAAACACCCCAACACAGAGCTGTAAAATATATAGTGAGATGGCTCAGTGGGTAAGAGTGCTTGGTGTCAAATCTGGTAACTTGAGTTTGATCTCTTTTTGCAGTGCTGGGGGTTAAACCCAGAACCTCATACATGCTTCCTCCGACAGAACCATCTTCTGAAAGCTATCCTGGGCAGATGCATGCCCCCCAATAAATAAATAAATGCTTAATATATATGTTGCCTTCTCACAATTTTATTTATTTATTCATTCAGCTGCATTGGGGACAGAACCTAGGGGCTCATGCACACTCTTATCGCTGAGCTTTATTTCCAAGCTATTGGGTTATAGATTTGTATAACATGACTTTATAATAAAAATGGCTTAAAATGACTCTGTAAGAGATAATACATAGTCCTGGTATAGAATTAATTCTTCTTATCAAGCGGTTGTATTGTTTATTTTTTTTTTATGCTGGGTTTACTTAAAGAGGAGTGACCTAAATAGGTTTGTAGCCACTGTCAGAATCATTTCAGGGCATCCTGAGTACCTACCCTTTGATATTGAGGAAGGGGGCCATCCTGGGGGACAACTTTCAACCAGACCTGGCTTAGGATATTCAGGAGCTGAGACAGGGGGATCACAAGTTTAAGGCCTACCTGGGCTACAAAGTAGGTCTAAGATCAGCCTGGACTTTATTAGTGAGACCCTGTCTCAAAACAAAAAATTGGAAAAAAAGAAAGGGGATTGGGACAATAGTCAGCAGTAGAGTGCATGCCTGGCAGGTGCAGTTTGATCCCTAGCACTGCAGAAAAAAAGAGAGGGAGGAAGGAAGGAAGGAGAAAGGAAGGAAGGAAGGGGAAAGGAAGGAAGTAAGGAAGAAGGAAGGAGAAAGGAAGGAAGGAAGTAGGAAGGAAGGAGAAAGGAAGGAAGGAAGTAGGAAGGAAGGAAGGAAGTAGGAAAGAAGGAAGGAAGGAAGGAAGGAAGGAAGGAAGGAAGGAAGGCAGCATGAACAACAAAGACATATGCTGTGGTGTGCTGTGTGTCATCTCCCTGGAATATGCTGTTTGCCTTTGGTCCTGGCCCTCCTCCGAAGGCTGAGGCCAGGGTCTGTGTCAGAGAAGAGGAGAATGAAATTCAAGAGGGGCCTTTGCGTTGGCATTAAGGAGGAGGCAGGCCCATGAGGCATCTGGGACATAGGCTCAGTGTGGCACAGACGGTAGAACACTGCAGTCACTCAGCTTTCACCTGATCTTCACCTGCATGTGCACCCATGTGGGGCCCAGATCCTTCTGGAAGTTTCTTTGTTGATATTTTTAAGCTCTGCCAAGTTCAGGGCTGTGCTGGGCTGACTCTGAAGGATGACGCAGAAGCAGGTATTTCTCTATTGGCTTTGGGTGTGTCATGGCGACAGTGTCAGAGAGGATGGTGGCATGAGGGCCATGCAATGTTGAAGATGGTGGTGGTGAGTGTCAGTGAAGATGGTGACTGTGGCTGTGACACAGGCCTGTGCAGTGCTGAGGGTTCTGAAGAATTGCATATTTTTTTTTCTAGAGTGAGTGCATCACTGTAGATATGGAGGGGGGACTTGGGGTCATAGGAAGACATTTTAATCTTAGTATTTATGATTGTCTTTTAATTTAGTAATGCTAAATCAGTATACTAGGAAATGAATAATTAACACACCAAATCCATGATTTATGGGAATGATAGAAAGTTTTGTTGTTGAGTTGGGGGTGGGTAACATGCATCTGAAGTTCCAGCACTTGAGAGGTTGGGAGGCAGGAGGATCAGGTGTTCAAGGTCATCCTCAGTTACATAGAGAGTTAGAGGCCAGCTGGGCTACTCTGAAAAACAAATAAATAAAAGAGAAAGAGTTTAATCTTGTTTATTTAGGTTGCAAATCCACTGAGTTGGTTTAGAGGAAAATTACAAAGTGAGTAATATTTGTACTTGGAGACGGGGAGCAAAAGCGTGGAAGTTTACTAGTTGAATTTCTAATCATTGATAGCATTATTTGCAGAGCAGGGGTTAGAAGCTGAGCTATTCATGGGTCGAGATGGCATACATGCAGATCATAGAGCTGAAGTTTAAGGCCAAGGCTCAGGTTCCAGAGACAATCCCTTGACGTGTATATAGGCTGCACCTAGAAAAACACAAATATCGGGACTGCCCAGGTAACCTCACAAACTGAACACGTGTGTGTGAACAGCACCCACAAGCCCCCTGAGTGCTTGCTTCCACCTGCTGCTTCTCCCAGGTACCCATTGGTTTTTTTCTTGTTATTGCTTAGTTTTGCTGGTTCTTGCACTTATCTAAACAGCATCATCCAGTTTGCATCCTTTTGCTTCAGACCCACCCACATTTCTTGTGTAGGAGGCGGTGGTTCTCTTTTCACTGCTGTATAGTATTTTGATGCGTGATTGAGCAACAGCTGGTTTATACCCTCTGCCAAGATGGGCGCCTGGGTTGTACGCAGTCTCCAGTTTTAACCTTGATGCTCTGCTGCCACCCACAGATAACCTGCATGCCACAGAGTCAGCAGGACTTTTAGAGAGCTGGAGGCTGGGGAGGGTGTAAAACACCGGAACCCACAGTGAGGAGACAGAGAGTTCCTCATGCAGAGTGGCCTTGGGGTGGCCCTGGTGAGGCAGTCTGTGGACAGTGCTTCAAGACTGGGCCTGCACTTTACATGGTGCTTTCTCGGTGTCATCTCACTTCTCAGCCCTGGCAGCTCAGTGCCTGGTGTCATCTCACTTCTCAGCCCTGGCAGCTCAGTGCCTGTCTCTAGGCTAGAAGGAGAGAAAGCTAGGCTAAGGGAGGTGACTCCAACACCCCACGGTGAGAGTAAAGATCAAAGACTGAGTTGTCTACATAACTGTTTCCAGCTACCTGGAGACTCCAGGGGGTCCTTGCCTGGTCCCAGAGACCTTTTGTGTCTCCTTCAAGGGGACTTGTGGCCTAGAGCTTTAAGCTTCCTTCTGAGAAGGATTTAAATTTGCAGGTGGGGCCAACCTTTCCTCCCAGCCACAGGACATTATGACAACGGAGTTGCAAAAAATTTGCGAAACCTTCATAATGTTTTAAGTCAATTTATGATTTTGTGTTGGACTGCATTCCTAACTATGGGAATATATGGGATACTATATGAAAAATTTTAAAGGGAAATGAATCTCTCTGGATTTTTTGGGGGGAGCAGGGCGGAGGAGTAAGTGTCTGCCTTTCCTCAAATCTCATTTTATTTCATTTGCAAATGGGGAGGATTCCTTGACCTCTCCAATCTGACTTTCACAGCAACCCCAAAGACAAGACAACCAGGTGACCTCTGCCATGTCATATGGCAGGGTAAGGAACCAACAGGCACTCAGGATGCTGATTCTGAGCCCAGAGGTCCCCCTGACCCTGACACACTGGGCACTGTCCACCAGGGAGGTCTCCCATCAGAACACACCCAATTCTGAGGCCTTGAGTCCTAAAACATAGGACACAAAGATCCAGCCATGTTGGGGAGGGGTGTCCCCAGACACACAGCAAGGAGGACCAGGCTGTTTGAGAGCCCATGGCTCCTGTGTCTTACCCTTTGTAGTATGCAAGGCCAAGTGAGGAAGCTGGGAGTGAATGTTGGTGGAGGGCCCCAAGACAGGCTGGTTCTGGGGCTAGATACCCTGCAGGGCCTGGGGGGTGACCCAGCATTGGAGTTCTTTCTGTCTTTTGGGAAACTACCAGTCTAACAGCCCCTCTGTAAATGGGAGGCACATGAAAGTTTGCCATGGGGATCGAAGGAGGCAAAGCAGGGCCCTCTTAGAGCCTCACGATGGTAGTGGCATTGGCACCCCTCCTGTCTCTGTGAGAATAACAACCACTCCCATCTGATGTTCCAGAAGAGAAGTCATTTTCTTCTTTTATTTTTTCGATGCTGGGGCCTCACATATACTAGGCTGAGTGATAGCCCCAGTCCTTCTTTTTTACTTTTTATTTTGAGACAAAGTCTCACTAAGTTTCTCTGCCTAGCCTTGAACTCACTCCATAACCCAGACAGGCCTTGAATTTGCCATCCTTCTGCTCCAGCCTCCAGGACAGTTGTGACTATAGACATACACTGGCTGGGTCTGGTGGCAGGCCCTTGGGGACTGAGAAACAGTCCAACTCTCAGCAGCAGGTTGGAGTACCATGCAAGCTGTCCCTGGAGCATTGTCCCTTTGATTCTGTAACTGATTCTAGCTACCAGGTTGTCCTCAGGCTGGGGAGAATGTGCCCCCTGTCACTTAACACTGCCACCTATAAACTGAAGCTGGGAAAGTGGACCACAGGGTAGGCTGAGTCTTCTTGGTGAGACATACCAGGCTGGTGCCAGGGATGAGGTCTGGGTGGCAGAAGGATGCTAGAACTGGTCCTGCCTGTCACCCTCACCTTCAGCGAGGCCTAACCAGGGGGGACCCCACTTTGCATGGGGGCTCATCAGCTCTTTTTCTTCCCAAGCTGCTTTTCTCACTTCCCATCTCTGCCAAAGGGCTTGGGGAGAAACACAGTCTGTGATTCTGAGTATGGAGGACTTCCGGGTCAAATGGTAACAGGCTATGTGGAAGGGATGGGGCTATTTACAACAGAAAGGGGGATTTCTCATGGGGCCCCTGCTTCGCTGGAAGTCCTCCTGCTGCATGCAGGGGTGGGCGTTGATGGTGGAGATCAGCGGAGCTTCCCATACTTTGTTGAGGCCCCAGATGGTATGGGACACTGAAGCCTCCTCTAAGGTAGATCTTTCAGACTGAGGGACATTTGGTAGCCTTGAAGGTAGAGAGTTACTTTTGAAGGTCCTGTTTCCCAGACCCCTGGTTGTGAGTGAGTCTAAAGGGAGGTCTTTGGAGCCCAGTGGAAGAGCTCTCTTTACCTGGCCAGGGTCTGGGTATCTCTGGGGGTTGGGATAGTGCCAAGCAGGGCAGGGGGTTGACCTTTGGGAGCTGCTCACATCTCTTTTCTGCTCCCTCTGAGGGCTGGGACATGACTTAGGGGGCCAAGTCATGTGTGGAGGCAGTATACTGTCCTCAACCTTGTGTGGTCTGGGGTTCTGGCTGCCTGGTGTTCTGTGTGTGCATCGGAGAAGTTTTCTGCACAGAAGGCCCATGCTGTGAGTCAGAGACCCTGTGCTTCTCTCACACCCAGGAAAGGATCTGTGAGAGCACGGCTTTGTGTTTTCTTGGTTTGCTGCAGAGAACACACTGGCTTTCTACTTAAACTGTCACTCGGTGCCCTGGGCTTTGTATCTGCTTTTGCCAGCTCCAGCAAGCGATCACTTACTCTGCCAGAGACATCAGCCGGCTTGCACTTCTCATCACCTCCCCAGGGCCATGCTGAGGTGGCCCTAGCTCTGGCTACCAGGGACTGCCTTATTTTTCTTCAGAGCTGAAGTGCTGAAGGCCCCAAGGTCAAGTATGTGGAGGAAGGATGATGCTTGGGATGTCAGTGTCTGGCCCTTGGGTCTTTTCTTCCCATTATTCCCCAATTCAGTCTTTCCTGTTGCTGTGGCAACAACAAAAAAGGAACTAGAGGAAGTGAATATTTTCTAGTATTTTCCATCCAGTGGCCAGGTTAACCTATTATTCACCATAACCCTTGAAAGCACGGGGAACTCTCATCTGTAAGTTATGGCCCTTTTATGTGATCTCAGAGTCCTGTGTCCCTCAAGCCTGTCTTGTTTCAGTGAAAAAAATTTTTAAAAACATTTTACTTATTACTCTTACATGTATGAATATTTTGCCTGTATGTGTATAAGTACACCCATGTCATGCAGTGACCACAGAGGCCAGAATAGCTGCTAACTACCATGTGAGCGCTAGGAACAGAACCCTAGTCCTCTCTGCAAGAGTAGTCAGTGCTCTTAACCACTGAGTCATCTCTCAAGCCCCTTGTTTTTGTTTTTGAGACAGGATCTCATGTATCCTAAACCGGACTTAAACTTGCTATGTAGTTATGGACTGTGATTCTCCTGCCGCCACATGCTAAGTGCTGGGGTTACAGGTGTGCACCACCATGCCTGGTTCATGTAGTGCTGAGGAATTGAACTCAGGGCTACATACATGCTAGGCAAGGATTCTACCAACTGAACTACATCCTTAGCTCTTTCCTTGAATCTTCAGGAGCGGTTTCTGCATCGCCATCTCAGACTCCAGGGACATCCCACCCCCAGGCCAAGCCAAGATCTACTCTAGTACCTCAAAGCATTAAGCCAAACATTGGGTGCTGAGACCCAGCTCCCCACCCCTTTTGGGTGACAAAGAAGTCTGAGACCCCAGAGGAGCCCAGAGATAAGAGGAATTGGGACCACAGCTTGGGTCTGCTTGAGGAGTGGCCCAACCTCTCCTGAGAAGTGTTTCTTCCCCTTTTGTGTGCTACTGAGGATTGAGTCTAGACCCTCCTGCATGCTGGGTAAGACCTCTGCCCCTGAGCCATACACCTATTCCCCACCACCCTTTTTTAACTCTGTTTGAAGACAGGATCTCACTTACTTTCCCAGGCTGGCTTTGAACTCTGTAGCCCAATTTGGCCTCAAATATGTGATCTTCTTGTGTTGACCTCCTCGGTGTTGGGCTTTCAGACCTGTGCCACCACACCTGGCTTGGTGATGAGTCTTTGATGTTTGGACCTTCTCCCTTGTTCCAAGTGTGTGTAGGGTTCTGGAATGTGTGGGCTTCAAAGTTCTTGTCTTGGTTGACCAAGCTCAGCCCTAGGGAAGCATGTGGGCAGGTGTGTGTGTGGGGGGGTGGGCAACCACCCCCAGATTCTCAGTGGAAACAAAAGATCTATAAGTGACAGATGCTATAGATTTCTTATCAGCCGCAAACTGCAAAAGGTGCATTCTCTCCTATTTGTAAAATAGTTCGAAGATGGTAGTTTATCTATCGGAAATTTAGAAAATAACAAAGCTTGGCTTCCCAGGGTGAACCACCCGCCCCATCACCTTGGAACATTTGCAACTGGACTGGGCCTTGGTTCCAAGGAATAGGTGACAAGGGGGCTCAAAGGGAAACAGGGGAGCCTTGAAGGCCTTGTCAATAGCCCTCACCCCACCATCCCAGCAGGGCGGGCCCCATCTTTCAGAGCCCTGGAGTCCTTGTACAGCACTGACAACGATCACCCCTCAGTTCCTGTCTCTGCCTGACTCAGTTTCTCTCATCAGTCCAAGGACATACAGCTTTGTTTCGTTTAGTTCTTTTTCTTTTGAGACAGGGTCCCATGTAGCCTAGGCTGGACGAGGGCAACCCTGAACTCCTGATTCTATGCTCACATATCCCGTTCTCTGGTTTCCTTAATCCTTTTTTTTTTTTTTTTTCTGATTTGAAAAAAAAAAAAATCTATTCACTGACCTTTGTATAGACACTATATGGGAAAAAAGTTCAGTTGCTCAGATTTCCACTACCCAGAGGTCCCTAGGGCCACTCTCATTTTGGCTGCCCTTTTCTGGCCCCTTCACCTGTTTAGCAAAGCCAGGCAAATTTTTATGTTTTGCAACTTTGCTCTTTCTTTTTAAAGCTTTGGGTTTTTTTTTTTTAAATTTAAATGTTAATTTTTTCTCTCAAACGTGGTGCACTCCCTGGGGAAGATGCTTTCTTATTTCTTTAAACAAAGGAAGGGAACTATTCCGCCCACCTCGCTGAGGTGACCTATGTTTGAAGATCCAAACCGCTTTCTCTTGTGTTTTTGGAAGTTTTTAAATGCATGTCTTTCCTTGGCCTAGCGCCTGTTACACAGAGGCTTCTAGGTTGGGGTTTACCATGCAACCATGCAAACGTATAACATGAGCATTTCATGTGAATGAAACCTCTACATCTCACATAAGGCTTGCTGTGTGCAAAAGCCAGGCCTAGCACTTTGCAGATACCAGTCAGGGAACTCTCCTACTGCCTGGTGGGTGGGTGCTGCCATTAAGTCTGTAGATGAAGAAACCCAGGCTGACACACACACACACACACACACACACACACACACACACACACACACACCTTTCAGGAATCTCTTTTCTCCGTCCACCATCTAGGTCCCAGGGATCGAACTCAGGTTGTCAGGCTCAGTGGCAAGTGCATTTTCTAGCTGAACCATCTTGTCTACTTCCCATATTTTCTGGGACATTGATATTACCCTAACTTTTTGGTTTTGAATACATTATTGTTATGGGAGGCTTTTGTTTTTCATTTTTGATACTGTTCGAAGACGGAGTCTCAGCTGTTTCTGAGGTTGGCCTGGAATTCACCATGTAGCCCAGGCTGGCATTGAACTTGAGGTTCTGCTTCAGTATCCCCAGTGCTGGGGTTGTTAGCCTGTGTACCCCTGTACCCCCTACTATTACTGTTGAATGCAGCCGTGTGAAAATACATTTCCCAAGTCATTAAACCTGGGCAAAACAGGTTTATTGATCGCCTGCCTACTAATTGGATAACTTTAATGAAAATCACTCATCCCTGGGGTCAGGCTTTCATGCTGGGGGTGGGGGATGTTTCTGACTTTATAAATAATTCAAGAATAAATAACTTCCTGCATAAAACCGTTTTTATATGTTTGTTTAGGATTCCCAGGCTGACAACTTTTGCAGCTCTTAATGTGCGTTGTTTCATAATTTCTCAGAAGGCTGGAAGCTTTCTTCAGTTTAGCCTCTGGTTCCCTACTAATGGGATGGTTATAGAACATTTCTTCGTTTTCATTTGCGTTCCTTATATCGTTAGTGAAACTGAAAGTTTTCATGTGTTCAGTGGTGACCTGTGTGTCTGTTATTAGTGAATTATCTAAAACAGTGCTTTGTTGTCAAATTTCCTGGGATATTCAGAATAACCTGTGTCTACCCCATAGCTACTAGCCAAATGTGCTATGGAACACTTGGAATGTAGAATTAATTCACTTAAGTCTTTAATTTAAACCTAATTTGCATAACCTACTGTGGTTAGCATCTACTGTCTTAGGCAGCACACCAATCCTAAGCCTTTTCTGACCAGTTAAAAATTGGGGTCTCAGTACATGATTTTTATTGATTTGTGTGAGCTCTTTCTTTAGTATAACTACTCATCTTCTGTCGTAACTGTCACAAATATTTTCCCCAGGTTGCTATTTGACCTTTACATCTCTATTCATGTTGTTTATAAGAGTATCAAAATGTTAGGCAGCCGAATCTAGTTAGTGTGTGTGTGTGTGTGTCTGTGTGTGCCTGTGTGTCTGTGTGTCTTCTGGCACAACACAGCCTTAGGGTTAGAAAAACTTCCTGGTAAGAAGTTTTGATAAATACTCTTGTCAACTTTGTTCTAGTCTTTCTGTGATTCCCTGCCCGGCCCCCCAAACCCTGTGATCCACTCAGGATTAATTTCTCTGTGTGGGATACAGCTCAGTGGTAGGGTGCTTGCCTGACATGTCTGAGGCCCTGGGTTCAATTCCTAGTACCACAAAAAAGAAAAAGAATCAACAAAACCATCAAAATATTAAAAGTAATTGTGTTTCCTGCTTCTTAACAACACTATGAATTATATGATTACTGTTCTGGGATGATCAGAAATGTTATTTTTTACTTTTTTGTCTTTTTGAGAAAGGGTCTCCCTGTAGCTCCAGCTGACCTGGAACTCGCTATGTAGACCAGGTTGGCCTTGAACTCACAGAGATCCATCTGTCTCTGCTTCCTGAGTGCTAGGATTAAAGGCATGCACCACCATGCCCAGCAAAAATATTATTAAGCAGAGCGCTTGGCTTGCTACCTTGAGCTCCCCAGGGCCCACCATCACCTAGTTGGCCTTCATGTGGCTATGTTCTTCCTGGAGTGCTGGTGGGCTGTGGTGGGGAAGGGTCCTGACCTATTTTCGGATGAACACTGGAATTCCTTCTTTGACACTCACAGAGTGTGAGTGTGGAAGGCAAGCTATACAACCCAGAACTGTCTTCTCATTTCAGAAAGGAGAAATAGTCATGGCTTTGCCCAGGGCCAGTAAGGCTGTGTGGTTAATTATACAGGCACGTACAGGATATGTGTATAGAATTACACGTATCTTCAAAGCACACTTCAAGAATAGCAGCACACATTTTAAAAAGCTGCATTTCTCCATGTCCTATTGTTCACTGCTCACCCGGCTCTTTAAATGCACCCACCACTATAAGTTTTGTCTAAGTCTCGATTTCTTTGTTTGCTTATTTCATACGATGGGGTCATATTCTACCCATTACTCTGTAATTGCTAATTTTTTTTTTTTTTTTTTTTTTAGTGTGGAGGAGTATTTTGCCTGCATGAATGTAAATGCACCCATGTCATACAATGCCCACAGAGGTCAGCAGAGGGCATCGAATTTCCCTGGAACTGGAGTTACAGATGGTTGTTAGCAGCCATGTGGGTGCTGGGAATTGAACCCTGGTCCTCTGCAAGAGCAGCCAGTGCTCTTAACCACTGAGCTACTTTTCCAGCCCCATGTGTCTTTCTCTTTAATGTTGACATAACTCTTTACAGTTGAAATGTCTTCGTTTATTTTATACTTCTTCCACTCACCAACAATTGCTGCTCCCCTGATTCAAGAGGCAGGAAACAGGTCTTTAGACAGAGTTCTTGTATGCTGAGGGCCTATGTTCTTGCTGGAGGAACTGAGCATTTAAAAAATTGAAAGACCCTTTCTAAATAGTTCTCTAAAAAAAAAAAAAACTTGCTGGATGTGGTGGCATATGCCTTTAATCCCAGCACTTGGGGAGGCAGAGGCAGGTGAATTTCTGTGAGTTCAAGGCCAGCCTGGTCTACATAGTGAGTTCAAAGCCAGCTAAGGCTACATAGTGAGACCCATCTTTAAAAATAAAAAAAGAAGAAAGAAATTGAACTGGTGGACATTATAGGAGAGCCCTGCCTATTTGATGACCTGTGCACATCTCATAGCATCATGCTGTATACCTTAAATATGCACAATAAAATATACTTGGGGCTGGTGAGATGGGGATTACCCCCCACTCAATTCTGGATGCTGTTCATATTTTAAACTTTTACTAATAGGATAGGTCTAAGATACTGAATTGTACTTTAACTTTTTTTTTTATTGATTGATTTTTATTTTGTGTGTTTGAGTGTATTGCCTGCACGTATGTAAGTGCATCTGTGATGTGCAATGCTCACGGAGGTCAGAAGAGGCTGCTGGGTCCCCTGAACTGGAGTTACAGTCAGTTGTTAGCCACTGTGTGGGTGCTGGGAACCAAGCCTGTGTCCTCTGCAAGAGCAGCCAGTGCTTTTAACTGCTGAGCCATCTCTCCAGCTCCCTAGCTGTACTTTAAATTTTGACTTCTTTCATTGTCAGGAAGCTAAAACAGTTTTTAGTTTTGTGCTCATCCATTTCGTCATTGGGTAGTTGTCCATTCTGTTTGTTGCTGGGCTTTCTTTTGCATTGCCTTTCCCTTTCTGGTTGATTTATACATGCTCTTTATATATAGTAGCTATTATTTGTTTGTCTTTTTTATGTATTGCAAACATTTTCTCCAGTCTGTCTGCAATTATTTATTTTTATATTTTTTTCATTGTTTCTATGTTTTAAATTTTATGTGGTCAATTTTTTTTCTTTCCTTTTGTAACTTTTAATTTTTTTTAAATTAAAAAGCTTAGTTAGACATGATGGCACACACCTTTAATCCCAGCACTTGGGAGACAGAGGCAGGTGGATCTCTGTGAGATGAAGCCAAGTCTAGTGTACACAGCTAGTTCCAGGCCAGCTGGGGCTACAAGGAGACCCAAGATAAAAAAAATAAGATAAAAAAAAACAAATTTTTTTTTTAAAGTTTATTATTATCGTGTGAGTGTGTGTGTGTGTGTGTGTGTGTGTGTGTGTGTGATTGTGTGTGTGATTGGGGTGTGTGCATGTGTGCCATGGCATGTGTGGAAGTCAGAGGACAACTTTTAGGAATCAGTTCTCTCCTCCCTTTACGTGGGTCCCAGGGATTAAACTCAGACTCAAAGGCAAACACTTTTACCCACGGATCTGTCTTGCCAGCTCTAACTTTTAGTTTTCATAATGCTTAGGCAAACCCTTTCCACACTGAAATTGTAAATATTTCTCTCCTGCAGTTCCTTCTGTGTCTTTGTTGCTTTATTGCCCCAAAGTTTTTAATTTCTCTATTTTATTTTTGAGTATGGTATGAGATGTGACTTGGTTTAATTATATTAAATTATCTTTAAAGCTTTTATTTTTCAGTTTTTCTCTTCAAGGGGAAAACAGTTGCTTCAAAACCACTTTTTGAAAATTTCTCCTCCCCACTGATTAGAAATATATCACGTCAGGCTGCGGATATGACTCAGTGGTAGAATGTTTGCCTAATAAGTTCAAGGCTTTAGGTTTACTCCCCTTACTGGTGGGGAAAGATAGAAAAGACAGACAAAGAAACATCCACCTCGCCAGTTGCAAATCTATTTTATTGTATATGTTTAAGGTGCACAAACATGATGCTATGAGATACATACGGGTAGTCACATAGTCACGGCCATGAACAAGGTAGCAGATCCATCACCCCACAGGTACCCATTTTGTGTGTGTGTGTGTGTGTGTGTGTGTGTATGAGTGTGCCCAGAAATAGCAGCTGAAATCCACTCACTTATCAAAATGCCCTGACTGTAGAGTGGTAAGATTGACATTTCTGTGAATGTACAGGCAATCTGAAGAGAATAAACATGCCTGCAATGCTGAGCCTGCCTATGTAATGGCTAAAACGTCTCACTCAAGGTCTCAGCTACCCTGACCCCTGGTTAAAGTGGAAGTTCTGTTCAGGCAGTAATAGTTATAGTTGTTCTAGTGGACCTGGACAGTGCATCATGGACGTAGGTTATACACCCTAAAATCCTCAAGGTGCTTTTCATACAAAGGGGAGATTTAGCATGTGCAGAATTTGGGGATAAAACACCCAGTGATTGTGTTTCAGACTCATGGACAAAAGTAGATTAATAATGAACTAGCTAACTAATTAACGAACTACATGGGTGGAGGAGGTTGCAGCCATCAGCGGGGCCAATGTCAGGAATGCTTCATAGGGAACAAAATTTTTCACTATTATTGACCGAGTCCCACTATGTAGCCTAGGCTACACCTGAACTCACTATCCTCCTGCCTCAGTTTTCTAAGTGTTGAGATTACAGCCACTATTTACTATTCTTAGTGAAATAAAAAAGTTTTTTTAAAAGTAAAATAAATTTAGCAAAATTAAAATAGCAGCGGTGTCTGTGTTTAGACTCCTAGTCCACATGGCTCCATTGTGTGTCTTTCTGTAATTAGTGTTCTTGCTGGGTATGGAGGCATATGCCTGTAATCCCAACACTCAGGAAGCTGAGGCAGGAGGTTTACCACCAAGTTTGAGGCCAGCCTGGGCTATCTAGTGAGGCACTGTCTCATAAAAAAATACCAAAGTCAAAACCAAAACTCAAAACTATATATTAATTTGTACTATATTTTAAGTAAGTGATTGATAGATTGAGTCACATCTTGCTAGATTGTCTTGGATGGCTTAGAACTCACTGTATAGACCAAGCTGGACTAGAATTTACAGCAATCCCCCTGCCTCTACCTCCTGAGTGCTGGGATTACAGATATGTACCACCATGCCTGGTTTTATCGTTAGTTTTCTGATCACCTCTGACATAGGAAAATTGTATACAAACTCTTTTATGATGTAGATTAGAAAAATGAAGTCTCAGAGAAAGGCAGGAACCTACTTAAAGTCACATAATGAGTTGGAGTTGGCTTCCCTGTCCTTTGTCCTTTTCCCCAGTGTGGATAGAGGATACACTCTCCTCTGTGGAGACAGTGGTGGGTCTGCCTACTCCAACTCCAGGCTGAGTAACCAGAAAAATCTAAGAGTTTGGAAGGGTAGAAACAGGGGACTCTCCCCCAGGGGCAAGCAGATGCAACATCTTGCTGAGGTGGGGCTCATGGATGCCCTGACTCTTCTTTTGACAACACCCCATGGTGCCTAGCACCTGGACTCAGGGGCCCTGGATCTGGTCCTGATCAGATTCCACCTCTCTGGAATTCTACAGGAAGTGGGAACCAGGGCTGATGGTTTCAAGTCCCCATTAGGATCCAAACCCTCCAGGAAAAGCTCATCAATGCTCTGTAACATTTTAGCCAGAGGTTGGCTGTACTGTTCTGCATGCCTATGGGTATGTGTGACCAAGTTGGAGTGTATGGGGGATGACAGGCCCTGGTGTGTGGGGATGGAAGATCAGAGCTGAGTGATATGCCAATGACATTTTTTGCTCAAAGCAAGTGGCCCATTTCCGTGCTAGCACAGGGTGGGCCTGTATGGTCCAGATGTAGGGCCACAGAAAGCCTGAACACCCAGGCCTAGTGGCTTAACTTGAGGTGCTCCTGAATCATGATCCCATCGAGTAGGTGGGGAGCCAGAGAGTGAGACGTGGGCCTCGACTCCCGAACTGCCTATGAACTGGCCCTCACCCACAAAGGGCAGGAAACTGAGGCCCTGCAGTCACCTCCCACTGTGGGACTGTCCCAGGGGAGGCCCACCTCTTCCCAGAAGCCAGCTCCCCTTCCCCTGTGTTGGAGTGGGGTCCTGGTCTGTTTCTGTAACTGTGCCTGTCACTGCCTGCCCCAGACTTCCTTCACTTCTTTCCAAACATAGCTTCTTCCTTAGGGTTGTAGCTCCCACACACAAATAGAAACCAGAGGACAACTTGCAGGAGCTGGTTCTCTCCTTCCCCCATTATGAGTCCCAGGAATCAGACTCAGGTTGTCAGGTGACAAGTGGCTTTACCACTGAACCATCCCACCTGTCCTCCACCCATGTATTCTGACACCTGTCCTGGGCGTCTTTCTCTTGGAGGTGGTAGTGGGAATGGTAAACTACTTCAAGGCTGCCCAGCACCTTGTTCAAATCCTCTTCAGAGGGGCCTGGAGATCCACTGGGTCTCTTTTGCCTGTAGCCAGTTTTGCTCAATCTTGTGTCAAGGTTCTGTCTCCTGGTGTGTGGCTGGGTACATAGCACCTGCAGGTCTGATCCACCTGCTGACACCTAGTGCATCAGGGCGGAGTTGTATCCAGGAATGTGGAGGGGGCCTTGCCTTGGGTGGGCATCACTCCTCCCCCCGAGCCTCTGCCACCTCTAGCACCATAGGAGGTGGTTCTATCTGTTCTATCTGTTCTTCCCTCTGCCCCACAACAGGGCTTGCTTGGCCTTGCAGCCTGGTGATGATTCTCTCATGGTGGATCTGGGTCCTGCTTCAGGCTGGACATCAGTTAGCTGGTCCATGGGTAACCTCTGGAGGGCTGATTTTTTTGAAAATGGGTGCAACTTTTGTGACTTATGTATTATAAATATTGGTAATAATAATTGTCAAATTATTCATTTGGCATAGAAAAGAACAAAAGCGTACTGCTAGAGACAAGCCCGATAAGCTTCTGGGGTGAGTCTTTTGGGGTGCCTTCCTCTGCACACAGGGCATTTTAAACAAAGAACAGTTTGGTAGAACGTGGGTTCAGGCTAATCTCTCAGCCAGCTTTGTGTGTTAGGAAACACAGACTTGTTGTAGCTCTTACATCCTGTCTCCACAAGGGATACACAGCTGTCTCCCGGGCACTTCTCCTGTTGGTGCTGCTGTGAGGAACCTTCCCTTCTGATTGTCTTGTGCACTGTGCTAGGATGGCTTTGCCCCAAGTCTCAAGGCAACCTGTTACAGAGATACAGCACCACACTGAAAAGCCGAGGCCATCCTTTCCTGTGCTGTGTGATTAGGATGTGCTTTTGATTGGGGGAAAAGTTCAGCCCAATGGATTTTTAGGTTGACCTTCCAGACCACTTGAGGACCCCCACCACATGCCATCTGCAACCCTGCCCAGACCCAGTCCCTGGCTCCTCTCTCCCTTAGCTCCTCTGAGGGCCAGACCCTTCATGGTTTTTCCATCCTTTCTCTGTCACAATGATCATCGTCATTGTGGGTCTGAGGGAAGCAAGTGGCGGAGAGAGAGGGTGAAACTGAACGTCGGCCACCTTTGGGGTCAGGGGGAGGGGTTCTGGCCCCTTCTGTGCTTGGACTTGGACTGTAACCCAGGACCTTGCATTGAAATCCAGATCAGTCCTCTGTGGATTATAAGCAGGATTTGGAATTGCTAAGGCAAACCACCACTTGAGGCTTCAGATCTCAGGGGACACAGGGCCCCCCGGAACCATGCCAGCACTTGCCTGCTGTCTTGTCCTGAGTGTGGGTACTGAGATGACGAGGAGGAGGAAGAGAAGGAGGGAGTGTTGGGGACAATGCTGTGGTCCCAGAGCCTGCTAATCACTCTAGCCACTAGGTTCTGTAGTTGGTGTTGGGGGATACAGCAATAAACAAAACAGACAAAATCTTTCCTACCAATGTGTTCCAGTCGACTTTGGGAAGACAGAAAATAAACAAGATAGGTAAAAATATATTGTGTGTCAGACATTAGAGACTGAAGTAGGAGAGGAGAAGTAGGGAGGTAAAAATATATGTGTCAGACATTAGGGACTAAAGTAGGAGAGGAGAAGCAGGGAGCTGTGTTTGCCAGGAAAAGCACCGCCCCCGCCCCCCATGTGGGAAAAGTATTCCAAGGAGGAATGGCTTGTGTAAAGACCTTGGGCAGGAATTGTCTTCAGTATTTGACAACAGGAGGCCAGGGTAGTCCCAGCAGTGGGGGTGGGGTAGGGCTGTGGGGTTTGAGGCGGAAGGGGCTGTGGGGCTTTCTTTGTAGGGTTGCTGGCCTCTGTAGTCAGTGTGGAGAATACACAGTAGGACAGCTGGGTAGGAGGTCAAAGATGCTGGCTCCATACTGAAAGCAGACTTGAGATTTCTGGATAGATGGTGTGTAGAATGTGAGAGGAGGAAAATTTGGGGTGACAGTGGATTTTGGCCACAGCCCCTCAGAAGATGGAGAAACGTGCCCGGAGACAGGAGTGGTCAGTTTGCCTGCGGCTATGTTACACTGGGCATGCCACTGGACACCCAGTGGGATGGCGGACTGGGAAGTATGACTTTGGGTCTTAAATGAAGGACATGGGGACTGGTGCTCTGTCCCCAGGATCATGTGAAGTCACTGTGACTTTCTCTGTTCCTCAGCTGCGTCTCAGGATAGAGAGTCAGACATTTGTTCCTGAGCCCACCCCATGTTGCCTCCAACCCTCCCCCAGCCTTTCTTTTTAGTGGCCTGTTGTTTGCTGTGGCTTGGGGGAGAGGCTGCTATTTTGGGCTCCCTCCACCCTCACTGGCAGAGGAAAGTGTCTGGGACTGATGGCTTCCAGTCCCAGCTCTGAAAACTAGGTCACCCCAGGGCTCAGGACATCCATTACCATGTCTAGCATTGATCACAGACTCGTGTCCAGCTCCTGGCAATAGCCTCATGGGTCACACATGGCTTTAATCACCCCATGGCTCTTCTCTTTGAGGTCAAAATTTGGTTCCTTTGTCTGCTTCAAGCTCAGGGTGTGGGAGAGGGTTATGCATCCACTGTGGCTCCAGGGACAGTCGTGTCCCCAGGCTGATGGGAGGACTGTCCCCAGTGGGCACTGGATGCACAAATGAGCTGGTGGTGTCCCCAGTGTCATATTTCATAGGACAAATTAAAGACCTTGGCAATGCTGTCTGGCTGAATCCTCTATGCGAGGATGCTTTGTAAAAAGACAGACACAGGTCAAGATTTTAAACCACTTTAAAATTTGTGTGTGTGTGTGCACGTGCGTGTGTGTGTGCGCGCAGTGACTATGTGGAGGTCAGAGGACATCTGGTGGGAATCAGTTCTCTCCTTCTACCATGTGGGTCCTGGGGCTCAAACTCAGGTCATCAGGCTTGGTGACAAGCACCTTTGCTTGCTTATCTTATTGACCCCCACAAACTTAAAAAAAAATGTGTATGAGTGTTTTGCTGGCATGTATGTAAGTGTACCATGTCATGCAATGCCCACTGAGATCAGAAGAGGGTGTTGGATCCCCTGGAACTGGAGTTATAGATGGTTGTTAGCCGCCATGTGGGTGCTGGGAACTGAACCTGGATCCTCTGCACGAGCAGCCAGTGCTCTTAACTGCTGAGCCATCTCTCCACCCCCACAAATTTTTTTTTGAGGAATGACGTAGTTACATAACTGCCACCCAGCTCAGGTGTATCATTCAAATGTGAAATTCACCTTTGTTTTGATGGAGTTTGTGCTGCTTTGTTTATGACTGTGCTGTTCAGTTGCATCAATGCATAGTACTGATTTTGCTTGGAGCCACATGCAGGCCTCAGTGTGATGTCTTTGTCAGAACTGTGGCTGTGGAGGTGGGCACAGTTTGTTGAATGAATGAGCATCTATGTTCTGACCATCAGTGCAGTTTAGCCTGGGCTGGATTTTAGCCGCATGGGGATCATGACATTCATGGACCACCTCTCAGACACTTCGAGTGTCAAGAGCATGCAATTGCTATGAAAACCCCTGGGGAGGACCCAGAACCCACAGCCCTTGCCTGTCCAGCTCTTCTGCCCTGTCCACAGCAGGACCCTTGCCCAGTCAGCCCTGTTGCAGACTACCAGCTGTTGTTATAACCATGGTCCTGATCCTGGGGTGACTCAAGCTTGTCCTATGACCCCCACTCGAACCTTGGGAGAAGGAACGGCGACTGTTCTACATCAAATAGTCCAAGGCAGTCCTTGTAGTAAAAGGAACGTGCTCAGCGAGCATGAGGACAGCTGTGTGACAGTGGTCACACCACTACCGTCTCTGGGCCTTGCTTCTCACTTCTGTACTAATAGACTTTTGTTCACCTTTTCCACAGGTGGCCGTAGGAGCCTATGAGGAGGGACTGGGGTATAAGGCCAGGAGGTCCCCTTCCTTAGCTATTGGGGCCCAACCCTGCCATCTCAAAATCACTTTTCACCTGGAGAAGCCCAGCCCAGCTTACTGGGGATGGCCTGCACCCCCGCCTCTGCCCTGGCCCCTGTCTTTGATGGTGACATGTGAAATCAGAAAACAGCAAGCTCTTGAGTGAAGTTGTATCGAAATGAATCCATCAAGGCAAATGGGATCTTGATTTTCTCTGTTTCGTGGCCGCCGTTTCCTGGGTGGAAACATAGAGGGTGACAGGGTGCTTTCAATAGAAAATAAAGTGAGATGGATGGTGGTGTGAACAGAGAGTGGGAATGTCTGAGCTAGGCTCTTGGTATGCAGAACAGCTCCACCAATGGTCACCTCATCTTCTGCCTCCAAACACTTTGTCTCAGGAATGTCTGCCTATTTTGTCTACACCAGTAACAATATAACACATAGGATGTCTCCATTCATGTGCCCCTGACAGACATCACTAACCAATTGCAGTCTTTACTTCTGCAGGGCTCAAATATGGCTCAGCTTTGTATCTGAACGCACCAGGATCAATAGTTAGTGTCAGATCTGGTGTGTGAATTGGAACCTGTTTGTGAACTCTGGGTTTTACAAAGTCAAATAGAATGAAGGCTTCAAGCTTCTACATTTGCTGGGGTTTTTTTTGTTTTTTTTTTTAATTGTTGTTTTAAGCTTTTTTATTTGGACCTTTGGTTTGACTCTAGATACTCACTAGATAGGATTTGAGGGCCCAGGAAAGGGCCACACAAAGCCTCTGAGACACCTTTGTTAGAGAGTCACTCACTGGAAGCTTGGCGTGGTGGCACATGCCCGTGATCCTAGCACTCGGGAGGAGGAGGCAGGAGGATGGTGAGGTTGAGCCTGGGCCACACAGTGAGCTGAGAGAGTGAGACACTTTGCATTCCTTCCATGAGGAAGACATGGGGGTACCATTCTACAGAGTGCTTTGTTGTGGGTTTTAGAAACCAAGAAGGGTCTTGCAACAGCAACCACCAGAGTTGGATTAAGAAATAGGAACAGGGGCTAGAGAGATGGCTCAGTGGTTAAGAGCACTGGCTGCTCTGGCAGAGGACCCAGGTTCAATTCCCAGCACCCACATGGTGGCTAGAAACTGTCCACAACTCCAGTTCCAGGGGATCTGACATCCTCTTCTGACCTTTGTGGGCATTGCATAAGACGGGTACATTTACATACGTGCAGGCAATACATTCATATGCATAAATTAAAATAATAAAGAAAATATTTAAATAAAAAGAAGAAACAGGAGCAACAGTGAGGATGAGAAAGACTCTCCAGCTGTAGGCACTTCATAGTGCGCAGTGTGCTGCCACCAAGACCAGTGCTCAGGACACTCACTGGCCACAGCTGTTCATCCTGAGCACCTGATCTGGTTTAACACTGATGTGCAATCAACCTATTAGGTGCCGTGGTGCCTTCCAGGTCACTCCCACAGGCATCTATCCAAATTTTCCTTCTGGCGGACTGTAAACCGTTCTGGCAGTCTCTGTGGCTTTAGACCGCAGAGCGAAAGCATATTGTGTGTTAAGTGTAGTTCATATCATGAGTCCCAGAGAAAGAACCTCCCTGTAAAAGGAAACTCCTATCAAAGTTCACTGGGGGTGGCGGGTAGGGGGTGGTGGGGTCACTACAGGACTGCATCCTCATCGCCTTTTCCCTCCTGTCTCATGTCCCACCTGTCCCTCCTGCCTGTCTGTAAAGCAGGTAGGCTGTCACTGTCCTGACCCCTAGAGCCCTCAGCCTAGTGATCCAGCTCTGCGACTCCCCTGCCCTAACACACTCACCAGATCAGATAGTGAACTAATGGCCAGTCAGAGGACACGTCAGGGAGGGGGGCTGTAGGGAGTGGGTACAGGGGACACCTCATCCAAAGTGAAAGCCCGTCCTCTGTCTCCATGGAGAGAATGCACTCTGTGTTCCCACATCCTGATTCTTTGGCACACTCTGGGGTTTTGTGTCAAATCATACCGTTTAAAAATATATATATTCACACACACACACACACACACACACACACACACACACACACACACAAAGAAAACACCAAGGGCTTGGGATTGGGAGATCAGACAAAGTTCTTGCCTTGCAGGCATGAGGACACCAGTTCAAACCCCAGAACCTGAGAAAAAAACATTGAGTGTGACAACACTTCTTTTTAAAAAGATATTTGGGGGCTGGAGAGATGGCTCCGTGGTTAAGAGCACTGACTGCTCTTGCAGAAGACTCAGATTTTATTCCCAGCACCCACATGGCGGCTACAAACCGTCCTTAACTCCAGTTCCAGGGGAATCCGAAGCCCTCTTCTGACCTCTGTGGCATTGCACGACACAGGTGCACTCACATACATGAAGGCAATATACTCATACACATAAAATAAAAATAATGAATAATTTAAAAAAAGATATTTGTTTTTATTTCATGTGAATGAGTTTTGCTTGCATGTATGTAAGTGCACTTGTGTGAGTGATGCCCATGGAGGCCTAAAGGGCATCAGATCCTCTGGAACTGGAGTTAGGATGGTTGTTAGCCACCATGTGGGTTCCGGAAACTGAACTGGGTCCTCTGTGGGGTTGCTGGTCAGCTAGCCTATTTTAACCAGCAGGTCCAGACCAGTAAGAGACCCTGTCTCAGAAAATAAGTGAAAAGTGACTGAGGACACCACCTGAGATTGCCCTTCGGCCTCCACACGCATATGCACATCTGTGCATATGCATGAACATGTACACCTCAAATAATCACCCTCCTCCATCCAGTGAGCCACAGTGTCTGTGGGGTACACACCCATGTGTTGTGAGCCCCTCTGGCTGGTCCTCTCTGCATCCTTCTGGTCAAGATGGACAGGGAAGGGAGGTCCCAGAGTTAATGTAGGTGAAGCGTTAGGAAGACTTGGCACTAAGTCTCTGGCATTGTCCCTATTGTAGTGATTACTGTCAGCCTTCTAGTCTTCTGAGGACCCTTCCTAGGCACTTTGAGACAATATTGCTCCATCCTTAGCATATGATCACACACTATCTCAGCACTCACCTCACTCCCTTGGTTGTCAGTATGTCTCACTCTCCCTTGGGCCATGGGCACCTAAAGAGGGAGAAACATCCTTTTTCCCCCCTTTCACACATTCTAACAAACACTCCACCCAGAATCAGCTTACTGGGTCGGTGGCCCTTGAGTGAAGGGCAGCCCCAAAGCATGAAAGCCATTGCCATTGAGTGTGTGTGTGTGTGTGTGTGTGTGTGTGTGTTTGTATGTCACTGTTGGCCAGTGGACAACCTTGTATGTTATTCCACAGGCACCATGTTTTTTCGTTTTGTTTTGTTTCTTGAGACAGGGTCTTATTCTGTCCTGACAAAGATTAAGCCAGGCTGGCCAGTGAGCCCCAGGGATCCACCTGTCTCCCCCAAGGGTGGGATTACAAGTACATACCACCAAGCCTGCCTTTTTTTTTTTTTTTTTAAATTAAAGATGTGGGCTCCGCAAATTGAACTCACGTCCTCAATGAGTACTTTCTAACTGAGCCATTGCCCTAGCCCCAACCCTTGTTATTTCTATCTGGATTTTAGCTGGGTGTGGTGGTGCATACCTTTGATCCCAGCACTTAGGAGGCAGAGGAAGGTGGAGCTCTGTGAATTTCAGGCCAGCTGGGGCTCAGAAAAAGAAACAAATCTTGATTTTACTTTTATCACCTAGGCCAAGGGAGGATGACAGAGTGGGCTTGTCTGGCCCCATGTGGTATGATGTTCAACCCTCCTAACAGCTCTCCTCACTCAGGAAAGCAAGGCAACAGGAAGTAAAGTGGACCACACTGACCACCTTTGTCCTAGGTCAGGTGTGAATAAAAGGAACCGAAAGGGACCGAGTCTGTGCCCCCTCTCAGGGGTGTGAGTCATGGTGTATCATCTTTCTTGGATACATTTTTCACTTTCAGAAGCTAAAAGCATGGTTGCTATGGGCTGAGAACCTTAAGCGCCAAATGACTGGGTCCCATACAGGATGGTGCTCTGGGTGTCTGGTAAAGTACCCGGGAGTTTTCTTTGCTCTCCTTGAGGTCGGTGGCTGAGCTGTGGGGGGCCTTACAGTGATGTTATAATCATATACAGTTGCGATCCGGAACCTGTCAACCCTGACGAATTCACGGGTGCCTTTGAGCTGAGGCTAAAAAAATAAAAAAGTCTCTGTGGTCACAAACCAAGATGTGATGAAACTCCAAGCCTGACAGTCTCACCCAGCCCACTCTGGCACGTTTTGAGGGTGCTGTGAAACTTAGCCAAGCCACTCACCGTTGTATGAGAACAAGCAAGTCGGGGTGCAGAAGGGAGAACGCACAAGGTCTGTTTCTTACTGGCTGTGTAGACAGGCTCTAGCCGGAAACTGCTCAGTGGGAACAAGGTGGAGCTTTGTGAGTGGGCTTGTCTTTGCTGGGAATGATGGAGGGGTTTTTGTTGTTGTTATCGTTGCTTTTCCATCTTCTCATTTTCCATGACTCTTAACATATTTATGACCTGGGACTTTTGGGGGTGGGGTCTTGACGGAATCTTAGTGATATTCAGGAGTACTGTGGGAGTTAGGGAGCGGCAATGGGGCAAATCTGAATCTTGCCCCAAAGTTGCATTCCAGTCATCAGTACAGATTTCTTACATCTTTCACTTTTGTTTAAGAGATGCATGGTGTGGCATTGACGAGATGTCTCAGCAGGTAAAGGCACTTGCCACTAAGCATGACCAAATGAATTCAATCCCAGTTTCTCAACTTTGATTATGCATTTATGTTCTGGGATGGTACAGAGAGAATTAAAGGGACAGTGTGCTGACAGGTCCAGGCAGAAGGACCATGCAGCTAGGGAAGGTGGCCCAGGACCTCTCGTCTGCACAGCACTTGCCTCACCTCAGTTCTGTTCTCTTAAAGAGCATCCCCTCCCCCTTCTATGAGCTTTGCAACCCATCCCGGCTCATGTGCTATGAATAACGAAGACTCAGTCTTATAGACTGTTAGAACTCTGGTCTTACTCACCTGCTGATAGGACCCAGATAGTGATATATCTGTTTATCTTGCATGTAGTTGTGATAAAATATGGCCCCCAAATAAGAATATACCCTTTAGGGGCTGGGGGATGTAGCTCAGTTGATAGTGTGCTTGCCTAGCACGCAGGAAGCCCTGGGTCCCACCGCCATCGTTATATAACCTGGTGTGGGTGGTAGTACACACCTATGATTCCAGCACTCCAAAGGTGGAGGCAGGAGGATCAGGAATTTGAGGTCATCCTTGGTTACATAGCAAGCTTGAGGCCAGCTTGGGCTACATGAGAATCCATCCCCCCAAAAAACAAAACCCCTCAAACAATACCAACAGCAATAAACCTTCAGACCCTTGGGACCTGGCTATGAGTACATAACTATGGATGGTCCTTTTTAGAAAATCAAAGGTCCAGTGTGAGGGCTTTGGAACTAGCCCAATGGCAGAGCAGGAGAGGGTGGGAAGGGCCTGCTGGTTGGTCACTGGCATGACAGTTCACCTGTCTGAATGTTGGCCACTCAGGTGTGAGCTAAGGCATTCATAGACAGGACTATGACCTGCGATGTGGGCAGTGCATGTAGGTCCACAGACAGAACAAGAGGACAAGTAGCTTCTTCGGCTTGGTCATCTAGTGAAAGCCACAGCTGGGATTCAAATCCATGCCATCCCAAGCCAACTCAACCAGCTCCATGTTGCTTTTCCAAGATGCTGCCCACAGCAAAGACCTGGGGTAGATTTGCTGACCAGTATTGGCTGTTTATGGAGAGCAGCTCTCATTTTAACTCTACCTTGTGAGGGAATGGTGGGGACTCGGGGGACCCAGTACCCCTCCACAGACTGGGCTCTGTGCCTGGTCGAGCTTGGAAAGGCTATTCTATTTACCATGTATACCCTGGCTTTCTCAATGTGTGGAAGAGGAGACCGAGACTCATGGCTAGTAGGGACTCTTCCCCTCCACAATCTTTGTCTTAGTGATCAGGACCTGAAAACCAAATACTCATGTGAGGTGTAAATTTATTATGTGTGTATATGCATTTGGATACACACACCACAGTATGTGTGTGGAGGTCAGAAAACAATTTGCAGGAGGTGGTTCTTCCTTTCCTTCTACCATGTGGGTAAGGGGGATTAAACAGGTTTGGCTGCAAGTGCCTTTACCTGCTGAGCCCAAGGTTGTCTTGTGTGTTGATGATTTTCAAATGTTCTCCATCTAATGCATTGACATTAGACATTAGCAACTAATCTTCCCGTGTCTCTTTCTTCAGTTGGAATACATAGTCAGCCCTCAGTGGCGCTCAGTGAGTGTGGTCAGACCGTTTCATTATACCATCAGCAGAACAAAGGGCCTTGCCCAAGCTCAAGTTAGACCATGAATGAGCTCACAAATCTGCATTGCTTGTTGCATGAACAAAACACCTACATTCGATGTGAGGTTTTAGAGTTAGTTACTCAGTTTGGCCCCCAGAATAGTTTAGTAGATCCTTGTAATATCCTCGGTTTGAATATGAGGAGATTGAGGTCCAGAGAACTTAGACCACTTCAGCGCCATGTCCTGCTTGTCTGGGATAGTCTTAACTTATAAAGGTCATCCCACTATTGTTACAAATTCTCCCCAGAGTGTCCTGACTGAGGGGTCCATTGCAGGCCATGCTAGCTGTGGGGTTCCTCTGGGCCCAGCTCTCAGCCCTTCCGTGGTCTCCCAGGGCAGTCCAGCTATTGCCCAGCTGTGCTCTGCTGTCTGCTTCTGCAAGAAGCGAGTAGGCTTTAGATCCTCCTGTCTGGGTGCAAAACTTGGCCTTGTCACTTATCCCCATAACAGCCTCTCCAAGCCTCAGTTTCCCTGTCATTAAAGAGGCATCCACAGCTGGTGTGAGGATGGACTGAGAGAAAACACGGACACACATTTGTAGGGTTATTACGACAGGGCCCTTGTGGGCAGATGCCACATTCTAAATCCATGCAGGCACTTTGCAGCTGGTACCACTCCTGACCACGCTCTGATGATGAGGAATGGTCTGAGCCATTGTGTGCAGCTGGGCACTGCTGATGTGCAGTATGCTGGGGAGTATCCTGGGGCAGCTGGTGCCTCGGGCCAGGCCCACGGGTCTCCTCAGGGCGGGGGTGGGGAAGTTTGAGACTTCACTGGTTTTGCTAAGGAGGTGGGTTTGGAGTTGAGTTGTCAGAGAGGGAGGTTGGTCGGTGGCAGAGAACCCTGGACCAAGCTATGTTTTCCCAGGGACAGTTGGGTATGGGAATGGGGAGAGGGAGCTTGAGCTAGCCAGGCCATTTGCTGATGGACATTTTCCCAGATTAGCCAGGGGGTGGGGGACAGGAATCTGAAGTGGGCAAATCGTAGCTCCATGTAACAGAGTAGCTGAATTTCTAGCTACTAGCTAGACTAGCTCAGCTTTCTTTAGATCCCTTGGAGTTCTTAGAACACCAGGGAAGGGAGACTACAGTAAAACAACAAAAAAAACCCATCTCTCTTCTCAGGTGCACTTTAGACCAGAAGTCAGGACTCTGGGGTGGGTGTGGGCTTAAGGAGTTTTACAAGCTCCTGAGATATCACTAGTACAGAAAACTAGGGTTCTAGGCAGAGGCTCTGAGCTCAGCCCTCATCCTGGGTCTGGTCATGCTTTGGGGGCCCATTTGTTATAGTGACCACTAATTAGCATGGTGAACACAGAGGCTAAGGCTGAAGAGCACCTGTGAGCCCTGAAAGATCCCACAGGCATCTGTCAGTCACGGTGGGCAGTGCATCCGGCTGGTCCCACTCAGCAGGCAGCCGGCTGTGGTATCTACTCTTTGGTCCTGCCTGGGCATCAGAGGCACTGGCTACAAGGGGAGAAGCACTTTTGGGGCTTCAGGATGGCCAGCCAGAGTCTGCACTGGTCAGAACTTGCAGGTCCACAGTCAGAGGTTAGGTGGCCAGAGCCATCAGGCCGCCACCCCGACTTCCCTTCAGTTTCCCCCTCTGTGTGTGGGGGCATGTGGGTGCTGGTATGTGATATGGAGAAAATCAGCATGAGGTGCTGCTCACCAGCAGCTTGAGCTCACCTGTGCACTGTGCACACACACCTGGGGCCCAAGGAGGCTGTGGCTTCTTTTATGAGCCATTCATCATAAAAGGCACACTGGAGATTGATTCTGAGATCTGGATCTTTTGCTATTTTCCTCCCTCCTCCCTCCTCCCTCCCTCTCTCCCTCTCTCCCTTCCCTTCCTTCTTTCCTTCCTCCCTCCCTCCCTCTGTCCCTCCCTCCCTTCCTTTTTTGAGGTACCAAGGATCAAGTGCAGGCAAACAGTCTACTATGGAGCATGTTCCCAGCCCCCCACTAGTGATTCTGTATTTTCTGCATTCTTTGGGGGAAGTAGTTTTCAAATTTCTTTTAAAAAATATTTTATTTATTATTTTTATTTTATGTGTATGAGTGTATTGCCTGCATGTATGTGAGTGCACCCGTGTTGTACAATGCCGAAGAGGTCCGAAGAGGGCTTTGGATTCCCCTGGAACTGGAGTTAAGGACGGTTCATAGCTGCCATGTGGGTGCTGGGAATCGAATCTGGGTCCTCTGTAAGAGCAGTCAGTGCTCTTAACTGCTGAGCCATCTCTCTAGCCCCTCAAATTTCTTTAAAATGACCCAGAGGGACTATTTTCTTATATTTTAAATATTTTATTATTTTTTATTTTATGTATATGTGTGTATTACCTGCATGTAGGTAAGTGTATCTGTGTCATGCAATGCCGACAGAGAACAGAAGAGGCTGTCAGATTTTTTAATGCAATGAAGCTTCCCTCTTTCCAGGCCAGAAATAGAACTTGTTTCCAGGTTCTGTTCAGTGTTCCTGGGGCTCTGAGTCCTACATTTTCATAAATGCTTTTGGTGCAGTGTTAGGGGGGTCATCTTCACAGTGGTGAGTGTGTGTGTGTGTGTGTGTGTGTGTGTGTGTGTAGGGGGCAGACCTTCCCTCCCTTCTTCAACTCCACTTCCCCTCCTCTTCTAACATCTCCCCTTTGGGTTCCAGTACTTGGGCTTTGCAGAAATCTATGAGGTTTGACTCTTGCTTGTTTATCTAGAGCCATGCATGACCCAGGGAAAGGTTCTGCATCTCTCTGAGCCCCAGTTTCCTTAGCTGTGAGGCAGGAGGCACTTTAGGGCATGATACAAGTTAATCAGCATTCTGTGTCTTTGTGCCAGGCAGGCAGCTTCTTCCTGACCTTGGAACCCTTCCTTCTCTACCCGTGTATAGCCTGAGGTCTCCACCCTTCCTCTACTGGGCTTATAGCCTGATCCCACATTGTGGGTGATACTTGGGGGAACAGAAAGGAGGCTTGTTGGGTGATGCTTGCTCAAGGCCTGAGTGGCAGATGTCAGGAGGTTCAGGACAAATGGCGGAAGATGTCTAGTTCAAAGCCCAAGGGAATGCACATTAGAAGTTGCTGGACAGGGCGTGCCTGGAGCCCTACTCTTGGATGGGGGGGAGGGCTGTTTTGAGCTGTAGGGATAGGAACAGTGTGCCAGGGTGATAGTGTGAGCTCTGGACTCGGAGCTGGAGCCCATAGCCATGGGCAAGGCCAGCACTAAAGTCTCACTCCTTTAGTGCTTATCCCATCAATGAGGTGACACTGGTACTGTCTGCACTGTAGGGTTGCAGGGGACCAGTCCCACAGGCAGAAGTCACTTGCCCTCAGTCCCAGCTGGTGAGCACTGCAGCCAAGGGCTGACCCAGGGGCTGGCAGCTCAATGCCTCATGAGGCCAGCTTGGCCTCAGAGCTGCATAAAGCTCAAAACAAAACAAAACAAAAAAGCCTTTCCCATGTAGGATCTGAACTGCTCATTGCAATACCACTTCGCAGGTACTTTGAAAACAGCATTACCTAGGTAGTTTGCATTTGATACGGTTCATTTAATTGTACACTTGAGTGGTTTTTAGTAAATTTACAAAACAATACAACCCATCAATACAATCCCAGTTCCTAACACCGGCATCATCTGCTTGGAGTTAGTCAACCCCTTTCCTACAGGGCTGTGCTAGGGGAGCACTGCTTCTCTCTGCACAGCTAGGGCTCTGCCTTCTTTGGACATTCCACACACGCACACTCCAGGGCCTCCTCTGTGCTTTTCTTCTTTGATTTTGTATTCTGGGAGCTCTCCCCTCCCCTCTCCTCCTCTCTCCTCTCCCTTCTTTTCTGCCTTCTTTCCCTCTTTTGTTTTTAAAATTTATTCATTTTTATTTTATGTGTATGTTTTTGCTTGCATGTGTGTATGTGTGTCATGTATGCAATGCTCATGGAAACACTGGATCCCTGGAACCTCTGGAGTTATGAGTTACAGACAGTTGTTAGCTGCCATGTGGGTGCTGGGAACCAAACCCAGGTAAAAGCAGCCAGTGCTCTTAACCACCGAGTCATGTCTCCGGCCCTGATCATTTTTGTTTTTTGAGACAGGGTCAGGCCTTGAATTCTGTAGGTAGCAAAAGATGACCTTGAATTCCTGATTCGCCTCAAGTTCTGGCTTTACAAAAGTGTGCCACCATATTCCGGCTTCTCAAAGCTTTTGTACTGCTTGGCACGTCTCCACTGCATGCCTAGCTGTCCTCCAGTCGATGGACTAGGCTATTTTCAGTTTCCCCTCCAGGATCTTTGGCTAAGGAGCACGACTGCCCCATTTTACAGGGGAACTTCCTGCCTAGTTGGCTTACCTTGAAGTATCAGAGCCTCAAGCCCATTCCTTGGTTCCTGTTTCTAGCAACTACCAGGGACAGAGCTTTCTCCATTGTCTTTGGGAGTTTCACCTTGCATCTCTCCATCTTCCCTACAGTGGGACTGCTGCCAGCCAGCCAGACAGCCGTGGAAATCAATTTAAATTGAATAGTAGCTCTCTCTCTCCCATGAGACAGGGGTAATTTCCTGTAGTGGGAAGGAGGACAGTGATCTGTGGTTTGGACTTGACCTGCCTCCTCCAGGTGGGGGTGGTGGTGGTGTGCGTGCGTGCGTGCGTGCGTGTGTGCATGTGTGTGTGTGTGTGTGTGTGTGTGTGTGTGTGTGTGTGTGTGTGTGTGTCCACTCAGAACTCAGCCTTCTTTGGTGTTAATTAAAAAAGCTCCCAGGTGTGAGGAACTAGACCCGTAAGCAAGCCCCAGTAGGGCCCATAGATTGTGTTTTCTGTTCTCAGCTTCCCCTTCCACAGCCTTGGGAACATTGTGCTAGCTGTTGTGGACATCCTCCTTCCCTATTGGCAACCCCCAGGTCCCCTGTCCCCAAGGCAGGCGTCTCCAAAGTACAGGGTTCAGGTCATGGCTGGGGCCCCATGAGGGTGCACCACCTAGCTCCCCGTGCTTATATGTGTATGGGGCGTGGGGTGTGAAGACAGGGCTCTCTGTCTCCCCAGGCTTGGAAGGCTGCGGCTAGAAAGGTGAGGTTGGGATTGAGAACAGGGACTTGCCTATGGCTACCCTGGGGTGAGGGTCTAGTTGGTATCTGGCTTCAGGAGCAGATGGGAATAAGAGTGTAGGCGTGATGTGCCCTGGCCTTTGACTTGCATACCTGCCTACTCACAGCCACAGGGTCCAGCACACTAATCTCTGTTGGGGCCACTTGAGGTTGGGAGGACATCAGGTGGGTTCAGTTATACCTGCTGGCATCCTGGTCTGACACTAGTCCATGGGATCCTGGTCCTTCATTCTTCTGAATCTCGTGTATACCTTCCTAGTGTATGTCCCAGGTTCTGTCAGGCCTGGGAGGAGCCCCCTGGGATTTGTTTTCTGTGTGTGCCCATGCGGCATATAAGCCTCTTGCTTCTCTGATTACTTTCTAACCTCCAGGAAGTGGTAGCTACCAGTGGCCACAGGGCCCAGAAGAAAATCTTTCTGTGGAAGCTCTTGGAGTTGAGATCTGGCTGTTTGATTCCCTCCAGAAATGACAGTTCTTTTGCTTTAGCTGGTAGTTATAAATCAAAGGCCCAGATGCGCAGGAAGCCACTTTACAGTGGTGTTAATGAAGCTGAAGGGAGCTTGGCTGGAAATGACTACTCAGGGCCTGGAAAAGGGGATCTTAATGACTCTCCTATCCTGGCTGTGCTTTCATGACATTGAGCCGATCAGCTGGCTCTGTTAAAAATAAATGATTCTCTGGGGTATCATGCTGTCATTAAAAACAGCAGTTTGATGACCATACATACTAAGCACTGGATATGATGTCCTGCCAGCCAGCTTCATAGGGAGAACTGCAGGAGAGTCACAGCTACATTGCATATTTTAAGTAATTAATTTAACTTATTTGGTTTTTTTTTTTTGAGACAGGGTCTTACTATGTATCCTTGGCTGGCTGGAACTCACTATGTAGACCAGGGTGGCCTTGATCTCATAGAAAACTGCCACCCTCTGCCTCCCCAGTGCTGGGATTAAAGGCATGTGCCACTACACCCGGTGTTATTTATTTTTAAATAAGTTTTATGGTGTTTGTTCTTTGATAGTTTCATATACGGATATAATCCATTCCCATTACTCTCTCTCACCCTCTCTTACCTCCTTCCCACCCCATTACTCTCAGTCCTCCCTCCAAATCCCTTTCCCACATTCATGATTTTTTATTTTGTTTTGTGATCCACTGGCTTTAATCAGGGTCACCTATGACCATGTATTTGGAACTACCAATGGAGACTGGTTTATTATGTATTTTAATTTGTAACTAATAAATTTGTATTCTTAACCTATAAAATACTGAATACATCATGTAATACACATCTGTACTCCCAGCACTTGGGATGTAGAGGCAGGATGATCTAAAGTTCAAGATAATTTTCAGCTATATTGTGAGTTTGAGGCCAGCCTGTGCTATAAGAGATCCTGTCTCAACAACAGAACAAAACAAACAAAAACCAGGCCAGGAGAAGCCCAGGAAGTGCCACAACAAAACAGGTACGAGGCAGAATCCAGAGAGGCCACCTGGGGAAACAGAGTCACACAGCAGAATGAAGGGTCAGAGTCAGGGCAGAGTGGTCTGTGGGGGGACAGAGCAGGGCTGGGCGTGGCTTCCCACTCCAGACTCTGATATCCTTTCATTAGAAGAGTTGGGGATGGGGTGGAGGGAATCAGCCCGTTCATTCTGAAAAAGAAAAACAAAGTCAACTTCAGGTAACAGTTTATCTCCAGGAAGCCTTGTTTCTCTACAAAATCAAACGAAAAGAAAGCAAAACACCTTCGTAGTGTAACTGTGGTGCCTTTGCAAAGAAGACAGAGTTCGGCAGAAGGTGCCATGACAGCATGTTGAAAAGTAACTGTGAAGGGCTCTAGAAACTTAGAGGAAGTGATATGGCCAGATGGCACCATCCGCTGGGGTTGGCTGAGCCCCACTGATGATGGGCACAGCACCAGGAGCATCACACTTTCACTGAGAGTTGATAATTGCGTGAGCGTCGGTCGATACCTGGAGCTTGTAGTGTGTGACCCATATGCCCTGGCACAATAGAATCACAGCCACTCAGGGAAATGAGGGAGCAGCTAGTAGGGACGTGGACAGCATCTAGAGGCCTGGGTGGGTACCATGAGCCTCTACACTTCACGGGATAAGAGGGAAAGAGATCAAGTTGCCTGCTTCCCGGTCATAGGGCCATGAGCAGTCAGTATTGACACGTCTTACATCTGCATTTATTTCTTTGACGCCATTACTTTGTGGTGCTGGTCTGGATGCTGGGGTTGATCTGAACTCAAACCACTCTTAGGCACTGTGGGGAGCCTACCGTTGCTCATGGTTACAGCCAGCTTTAGCTATACTGTTGTTAAAAAGGAAAGTCTGTACTAGGCCAAGCAGGTAGCAGTCTGTGAAACTAGACTAGCATTTCAAGAACCAGCAGCCTAGAGGAGTCCACAGGGGGCAGTGGTTAAGAGGTGTGGTGGGGGTGGAGCAGAACTGGAATTTGTCACTTTCTGAACCCTGCTGAGAGGGTAATTAGAAGACAGAGTAGAGGAAGAGTGTCTACTCTCCCAGCCTGGAAGGCTTCATGGTGGAGGTGGGGGTCACTGTAGTGATTAGTGGCTGGATGGAAGAGGGGCAGGTAGGGCAGGCACAGATGTTGATAGCCAGGAGGGTCATGTCTGTGCCCAGCAATGGGATGTGTACCTGATATAAACATCAATCATGTGCCTATACCATTGCTAGGCCATGAATACGAAGTTCTGGGTTTATAAGGAACTAGCTTGTCATGTCATTTATTTACTAATTTCCTTGCTTTTACCTGCTTGGCAAGGAGAACAATTCTGTTTTGATGGACAAAAACATGTAACTGATGGATGGCTCAGTCGGTAAAGCACTTGCCAAGCAAACATGAGGACCTGAGTTTGATCCCCAGAACACATGTAAAAATGCCTGATGATGGCTTGTGCTTGTAATCTCAGAGTTGGGGATCGGGACACAGAACACCCCCTGAGGCACACTACCTAGTTAGTCTAGTCTAGTGAACTCCAGGCCAGTGAGTGACTCTGCTTCAAAGGAGGTGGACGGCCTTCCCTGGGATAATACCTGAGGTTGTCCTGTGGCACCCACATGTGCACCCATGCACACATGAACATGTACTTACACATACACATATGCAGACACCTAAACAAAGATGAGTGGCAGGGCCAGTTGTACCTTTTGTTGTCAAGTGGCAGCAAGTGAGGGTAACTAGGATCAGCCCCTCAGAGAGACTCACCATTCAGGTGACCCCATCACCAGAGATCAGGGAGGGACTGGGAGTTCTGTCTGACTTACACTTGATCTGTTCCCCTTCTCGTACTGTGGCTATGAGTTAGCATGAATGGGAAACAGATGAAGCATAATAAAAAAATCAGGATAAGAAAACAGGACAGAAAGTAAGATGAATTTGATGGGACAAGTATCCATAATTCATTGTACCAAAAGGCCCATCCACTTGATAGGTGGTGGAACATGGGTTTGCTTCTGAGCTTCCTGGTGGCCAAAGCAAAGAGGCAACCCAGAGGCCTGAACACCCTTTGATGTCCTGAAAGGCTTTCTTAATCTCTCTATGAGCAATAAACAGCGAGTTTCATGGAGTTGTTTCTTATAAAAGCTCTCTGTGCCGGAGGTCTGCCCCAAAGCACAATGGAATGAAAACAGCTCTTGGGGGGCCTCAGGAAGCTAACACTTGTGAAAGATGTGTATAAATAGAGAGAGTTACTATTGTCACAGGAATCTTTCAGCAGAAGATTAGGTCTATATTTTAAAAATTTTATTATGTGTGCATATGTTGTATGCTGAGAGTGGGGGATCATGTGTGCCATAGTATGCATGTGGGATGTCTACTGGAGTCAGTTCTCTCCACCTTTAAATGAGTTCCAGGGAATCGAACTTCAGTCATCGGATATTCATCAACAGGCGTCAGCGCCTTTACCCACGGAGCCATCTCATTGGCCTCAATTAGGTGTTTCTAAGCCTGATTTCTAGAGTTAGAGACTCTGATTAGAGCCAGGATTGTTGACTGGGTCTCTGTTTACTGCCCAGTTTGCAGATATGAAATGATCCAGGAAATCTACTCAGAGTAGCCTCTGGGTTAGCAGCTACTCAGTTACTGTTTTGTATCAGGTAAGAGCTGGTCTATCCAGTTGAACGCCACTCGTGTGTGTGTGTGTGTGTGTGTGTGTGTGTGTGTGTGTGTGTGTGTGTGTTTTGTACTGGGAAAGCAGGCTGTGGGGGGAAAAGGACCTGGATGTGTGGGAAGAAGGCAGGGGCTGTACAGCTCTGCTTCCATGAGGGACCCTGGCCCAGCTGAACACAGAGCTGCCCCCTGGCATGTTTAGAGCCTGAGATAGCACTGGAAGCTACCCAGACACTCTGCAGGTTGGGAACCATTTAAGCACGAGGACTAGAATGTTTTCATTTTACAGATAGACGTGATCTTTGTTGTGCAGTTTGCTCTTAATTACACCAAGCGTTTCCTTGTCTTGAGAAACCTGCTGCTACTTTAAGAAGTCAGAGAATGCTCCTTCCATGGGTGGCAGATTGGCGATCAATTGCTGGGCATGCCTCTTGTCCTCATCTTTCAAAGGAGGAATCTGAGGCTTGAATTGGGTGAGGAATTAACGGCAGATAGGAAGATAGAGAGGAGGTTGGTGCCTGGTTCAGGCCACCTATTGACGTGCTCATGACCAAGAAAAACACTTCCAAAATATGGGTGGGAGTTAGTGGGGCAGGGCTTCACAAACAATGGGGCAGCTATGCAGGATGGAAGCGTTTTAGTGCAGGCCGTTGAAAAGGAATGGGGGAGATGGACAGCTTTTGATGTGGAAGGGTGTCTATGGTGCCAGGGGCTCGAACCCACGACCCCCGGTGAGGTGAGGATTGGGGATGAGTAAGCACGCCGTTTGCCAGCCCACACCGCCCCCATTACCCGGGGACACTCAGACACAACGGGGAGTCTTAGTCAGGCAGAGACTCATTTATTGCAAGTGTCACAAAGCTTATAAAGGCACCTGGAACTCCCCACTCCCCCCCTGAGGGTGTATCTTAAGGATGGTCACGCGCTGATCATGCACCCCTCAGCAGTGTGGAAGTATTCTTCAGGCTTTCAAAGCAAGCCAGGCCGCACCCCCAGTAACTTCATTTCGGACCTATGCAAGGTGGGGCCTTTAGGTCCCCACATATGGAATATTGATGAGTGAAAAGCAGCTTGCAGAATATGTGTGCATGTGCACATACAGATATATACACTTATCTGTTGCACAATAGCATGTCAGAGGTAGGTTTTAGATTGTTTTTATTTTCTTCTTTAGGTTCAATGCAGTATTTAGACGTTTTTTTCTTCTCCTCCTCCTCCTCCTCTTCTTCCTTCTCCTCCTCCACCTCCTTCTCTTTCTTCATTGTGCTGGGAATTGAACCTAGGGCCTTGTACATAACAGGCAGACTCTCGACTACTGAGCTACAACTCTAGACCCTCCTTTAACTCTAGACCTTCCTTTTTTCTTTCGGTGAATCTGAATTTGTTATAATAGCTAGTTGCCTTAATTTTGAAAAAAATTTACTTGCTCATGTAACATAAGTCACAAAAATAATCAGGGAAGGCTGGGTTAAGTGGCTCTTGCCTATAATCCCAGCATTCTCCAAGCAGAGGCAGGTGGGTTGCTGCAAGTTTGAGGCCAGACTGAACTACATAGTGAAATCTTGCTTCCCAAACAAACAAGCAAGCAAACAAAAAAGATATCAAGATATCAATATGTGTTCATGGTCTAAAACTTGGAAAATCATTCTTTAAAATTGAAAAATTAAACCTACATTTTGTACAACTAATACACATTAAAAACAGAATTGATTGCTGGGCCTGGTGGTGCACGCCTTTAGTCCCAGCACTCAGGAAGCAGGGGCAGGCAGATCTCTGTGAGTTCAAGGCCAGCCTGATCTATATAGTGAGTTCCAGATCAGCTGGGACTACAGGGGAGACCCTGTCTCAAAAAGACAAAAAACGAAAACAAAAAAGAGCACCAGGTGTGGTGGTGCACACCTTTAATCCCAGCACTCAGGAGGCAGAGGCAGGCAGTTCTCTGTGAGATCAAGGCTAGCCTGCTGTACAAATAAAGTTCTAGGCAAGGCGGGTGCTACAGGGAGACCCTGTCTCAAAACAAAACATCAATAAGAAATGATTCCATCCAATTTTACTTTGAGAGCTTCACAGGCAACCAACCACCAGGTGTGCCTGCTATGCAACTTGCTGAGGTTAGGAAGGGGATCATTCTGAAAGCTGTCTAAAATTCTATCAGCTTTCCATGCCAGAGGATGGATTTTGTAGATGTGAGACACCAAGTTCCCTGGCAGTTCCTAAATATAGTTCTCCTGGTGAAGCAGCACAGGATGAAGCAAACTCCAAAGAAAGAAATAGAAACAGATCTTAAGATTTGAAATCACAGAGCAATGTGAGCCAAAATTAAAAACCCTCAGAATGCATGTTCCAACCACTTCAAAAACCAGCCTTGCAATTTACCTTCCAACTGCCGGTGTGAGAGAGTGCCTTTGACCCCCAAGCTCATCAACTTGGTGACTGAGTTTTTCAGTCTTCACTAATTAGGCTGGGGATGTAGCACCATTGGTAAAGTGATTGCCTAGCATGCATGATGCTCTGGGTTTGAGTCCTAGCACCTCAGAAACCAAGTGTGGTGCCAGAGGCTTGTGATTCCAGCACTTGAGAAGCACAGGAGGATCAGAAGTTCAAGGTCATCCTCAGGTACCTAATGAACTTGAGGCTAGCCTAGGCTATATACAAAACCCTGTCTCAAAAAAACAAAACAATCCTTCACCAATTAATAAATCAATCCTCTTTGAACTTGTGAGGCTGGTGTAGAGCTCTGGGTCTGGTGAGTGTCGTGAAAGGTGGGCTTCGTGCAGCCTCTTTTGCTCTTCCAAGTCACTCCAGTAAAGAAAGACCCAGGCACCAGAGGGGAAGTGTGTGCTGAATAAAGATACCCTAGGTGCGGGACCTCAGGTTGTGCCTCACAGATCAAAGGCAGGTCTACCAAACTCAGATGGCGTTGGTGCGACATTTCAGTACTCTTGGCAATGCTGGTGGATTTAAATAATTTTAAAGTTATTTTAAAGTACATACTGGTGAAAATTATCAAGGATTTTTTTTTTCTTTTCTTGAGATGGTGTTCCTATGTAGCCCAGAATGACTTTAAACTCAGGATCCTCCTGTCTTGGCCTCCGGAGTACTGGAATTACAGGCATGTACCATTATGCCTAGCTCTAAGAAACAAAAAAAGAAAGAGTGATAGAAAGGAGTTTCCGTTCTGGGTATTAGATTGAAGTGTTTGGGGCTAGAGGTGCAGCCCAGTGGTGGTGAGCATGTAGTGAGCAGCACCAGGCTCTGGGTTCCATCCCTGGACCGCAGCGTTAAAGGTGATGCTTATCTGATTTAAGGATGAATAATGAGCAAGCTCCAAAAGGAAAATGGAAACAGATCTTAAAGTCTGCAAACCACAAAACAATGTGAGCAAAATTTAAGCCGCCTGATAGCTAAGAAGGCACACAATAGGAAAACGTACATACCCTGTCCTATTTGCTCTTTTAACCTTCACTGAGTGCTGACGGGAGCTGGGGCACTGCCAGATGCTGGGGATTATATATATATATATATATATATTTGACAGAGAAGAGCCTAAGGGGCAGATGGAAACATAAGTGGTTTCCGAAAGAAAATATTAAAGGGAAACAAATTTTCCCTCTAAAATTACTTCAAAAATTTAGAATAGTTCAGTTGAATTTTAACCTATTACAGGGTAAATTGATAATCTATTTTGGGGACAATTTGATAATGGTTTAAATTTTTATTTTATTTATTTATTTTTCTTTTTGATTTATTTTTGATCTTTTTGGAGACAGGGTCTCCCTGTAGCCCCAAATGGTCTGGAACCCACTATGTAGACCAGGCTGGCCTCAACTCACAGAGATCTGCCTGTCTCTGCCTTCTAAGTGCTGGGATTAAGTGCATGCACCACCACACCTGGCTTAAATTTTTTATTTTTAAAATATGTGTAATTTAATCAGGCATGGTAGTGTTCCCCAAGCACTTGTGAGACTGAGGCAGGAGGATCAGGAGTTCAAGGGCAGCCTGGGATGCATGAAACCCTGTCTCGAACAAAGTAAAAATTTTTTTAAAAATGTGTTAGTTTGATCTAGAAATTCTAGCTCTGGGACTTTCTCCTAAGAAGGAATCAGAGATACAGAAAATTTTGTTGATGAAAATACGCCTCACAGTACAACCCCCCCCACCCACAGAGAGAGAGAGAGAGAGAGAGAGAGAGAGAGAGAGAGAGAGAAAGAGAAGAGAGAGGACCATTTGAGTAACACTTTAATAAATCGAGATAGACCTATTTAACAAAATATTTATTATGTTGACATTAAAAGCCCTTTAGAATTTAATGGAAGCACCAAATTTTAAAATGTAGGCTATAAAGTCACATAAATTTCACAATTGGAAGCTAGTGAGATAGCCTAGGGGGTCATGGTGCTTGTTGCTAAGCCCAGTGGTCTGAGTTCAATTCCCAGGACCCAAATGGTGTAAGGAAAGAACCATCCTGCAAATTGTCCTCTGACCTCCACATATGCACCTTGGCATGTACACACCCCTCCTTTACCCCATATCCAAGAACAAGCAATAAATATTCTAAAGCTTTTTTATATACAAGAGGTAAAAACTATTATTATAAAATCCCGGGGCTGGAGAGAGATGGCTCAGCGGTTAAGAACACTGGTTGTTCTTGCAGAAGACCCGGGTTTGAATCCCAGCACCCATATGGCAGCTAACAACTGTCTGTAACTCCAGTTCCAGGGGATCCGAAGGCCTCTTCTGTCCTCCGCGGGCATTGCATGACATGAGTGCACTTACCTACATGCAGGCAATACATGCATACACAGTAATACGTACATAAATAAAATATTTTTTAAAAATCCCATGAGTTACACTTTGAACAATGAGGTTCAATATACTTTTCTCCAACCTTGAGACACTTTCCTGGTGAAGCACCTCTACATTATAAGCAATGGTTCCAACTGTTCATTTGGGGAAAATATACAACTGACCATCTCTCACCTCTAGTGTGAGATTACAGGTACACAGTAACATGCCCTGTGTGTGTGGTTCTGGGCTCGAACCCAGGGTTTCATGTATGCCACGGAAACATTCTATCAACTGAACTACAGTCATAAGATAATTTGGTCACTATTTGTCTCTTGTTTCTACACTCTTTAGACACTCTGTAATGTGTTTCATGTGCAGTGAAAGAAAAACACATTGATTGGATAAGTGCTCTTTATGTAGGCAAGAGCCAAACAGTGGAAATGGTTTGGCAGTTTTTTACGCAACGAACATATACCTTCCATGTGGCACTGTCATCCCACATGATGGCACTTGCCCAAGAGAAAGGAAAGCATCTATCCCCACAGGTTAGAGCATATCTGTTCCTGATAGCCCAAATTTGAAACCATTAAATGTCCCATTCATTGTTGAGAAGATGGATAAATCGCATGCTGGTAGGGGCATGAGGAGCTTTGCAAGGGCAGAGCAATATTCTCTATCTTTTTGAATCTTTTAAAAACATTTTATTTATTTTACTGTGTGTGAAGAGGGCATAAAAATGCATGGTGCCCATGTGGAGGTCAAAGGACAACTTTCAGGAGTTAGTTCTCTCCTTCCACAATGTGGGTCCTGGAAATTGACCTCAGGTCTTCAAGTTTAGTGGCAAGCATCTTTGCCCCCTGAGTCATCTCCATGACCCTGAGATATTCTCTATCTTGATTGTGGCCAGTACATGGCTGCCTGTATTTGTCAAAATTAATCCAACTGTCCACTTCAAATGGATGCATTTTATTACATGCAAGTTACATCTCAGCCAAGCTGATTTTTTTCAAAAGTGGGCCTAGGTGCTGTCTGCTGACCTCAGATACGTGTGTGTGTGTGTGTGTGTGTGTGTGTGTGAGAGAGAGAGAGAGAGAGAGAGAGAGAGAGAGAGAGAGAGAACGCTGACATAACAGGGTCTTCCCATGCATGCTAAGCTTACCTTCATGTTTAGCTTGAGTCTGGCTCCCTGTCACTCCCCACAGAACATTTCACAGAAGGCTTGTCACCCCATCAACCCATCTCCCCTCCCCTTGGAATGTTTTCTGTTTTGTATCAACATTCACCCTCCCACACACATATAGGGCTCTGTCCAACAGAAATTTCTAGGCCCCATGATCTTGGGACGCTGCTTGTGGTCTTGGCTGTATTTCCCTTCCCGCCTTCCTTTGCCCTTGAGTTATAAATAGTACCTTGAGGGCCCCGTAGAGCCACTTTCTTTAACTCCCAGGCAGTAGCCATTAGTCCTCCTCAGGGGCCCACAGGACCGGACTCTGGTGCCCGAATTGTACTTGGAAGTCCACAGAGCTTCTTGAGGGTTGAGGAGTCCAAGCCCCTGAGTCACGTGGTGTCCTTCACCCCTGTCCCTATGCCCTGTGAAGGATTCTGAGCCTGAGACTTACAGCATCCACCAGACAGCTCTGTGTCCCCATGAGGAGGGACACTGAAATGTTTCAAGAAGAAAATCTTGAGCAGTATTTTTTCCTGTGTACAGTGGCTTGCTGGCTTCCCAGGCCTGGAGTAGGTGCTCAACCTCCTGCTGTTCCCTGGAGGTGAGCTGATGGTGCAGGACAAGGAGTTACCATGTCAATCAACAAACTTTCTGCACATGTCAGTCATGTGGCAGGTCACATAGGTGAGATGGGAGAGAATGATGTTTTTTTGGTTGCACAGTGATGTCGGGAATGTCACCTTGCCTGCTCCCTGCCCATGCTTGCTGTACGGCAGGACATTTTGTGAGGTAATACTGAACATTGTTAAGGTTTGTTCCAGGCCCCAGATGTGGGGCCCTGCTTCTCCCCAAGAACAGGTGGCCCTTTTTGCAACTCCAAAGGACTATCTTCTGTGGGCACCTGACCTGGGCTTCCCCAGAATCCTGGTAGGTGAATCCTCTGCACAAGAAGACTGGTCAAGGGGATAAATGGCTGCTGTGGGCATGATGGCCCAGGGAGATGGGCAGTGGGAGGCTGTTTTTGTGGCCACTGTATCCATGCTGGTCACTACCTCAGGTGTTCTGAGTAAAAGATCTGCAGGGACCAGCTGGGCCAGGGAGTCAAGAAGACCTGGCAGACAATTAGAAAACCGAGTGGCACAAGTGGAGACCAGCCTGAATGTGCTGAGGTCATGGCCATCACCAACCCGCATATGTCAGTTAGGCTACCAGTGCCCATGAGAGACACTAGAGGTGTGGTCTGCCTTCTTGAGGAGTATAGATGGCTTGTGGGTCCTTGAGAAAGGCCCTGGCAGCTTGCAGGACATGTAGATGCAGATGTGCATCTTAAAGGGTGGAGAAAGAATATATAACAAGCTCTCTCCCCCTCCCCCCTCCCCC